>NC_068421.1:26573840-26781340 GCF_023373465.1 Oncorhynchus keta
GACCATGATTTAAAAAAGAAAAGTGTTACCCAAAGCTCCCAACATAGTCAAACGTGATATCCATCCAGTCGTGAAAGTATGTGGAGTGTTGGCACCATAGAAATATGTTTGGCACTGGCATTTTACATTCACCAGTCCATCACCCTTCCAGGGCAGAGACCTCTATTACAATACTGCTGGTCCTCCAGGCAATGTTTCATATTGTCTCGGATACACAGTTGTCTATTGTGTGGCTAAATGTTTCCCCTGGTACGACAACAGGATGAGCCCATGAGAAAATCATCAGCGGGGATAATGAATGCTGTGAACCAGACAGCAGTTTGCTCAAACTGTACCCAGTGAACTTGTTTTGATTGCTCTGAGTTTCACAACCCAATACATTGCATGTGCCTCAACAGGGCGTCACATGAATCACTTCTAATTGGAGTTGTTTACCGTACTGTAGCCCAACTCTCTCTACAAAGCCTGGAAAATGTCACTGTCATTGCCTTGCAATGTCTTTCTAAACTCCTGAATGGCTTATGGTTGGTGGTATAGGATACAGTCCAATCAACATTAGTCTCAATTTTGTCCCTAAATGCTATTTATTTCTCAGGTAGAGTATTTAGAGTGCAGTTATCATATTTTATTTATATATACATTTGCAAAAATGTCTAAAAACCTGTTTTTGCTTTGTAATTATTGTGTATTGTGTGCCGATTGATGGGAAAACAACTTTTTAATCAATTTTAGAATCAAATCAAATTGTATTTGTCACATGCGCCGAATACAATAGGTGTAGACCTTACAGTGAAATACTTACTTACAAGCTCCTAACCAACAATGCAGTTTTAAGAAAATACCTAAAAAAACGTAAGAGATAAGAATAACAAATAATTAAAGAGCAGCAGTAAATAACAATATATACAGGGGGCACCGGTATAAAGTCAATGTCAGTGTGGGGCGCACCGGTGTCGAGGTAATTGAGGTAATATGGACATGTAGGTAGAGTTGTTAAAGTGACTATGCATAGATAATAACAGAGAGTAGCAGAAGACTTCCAGAACGTGTGTGTGGGGGGGGGAGTCTTAAGGCATGGGGGTAGAAGTTGTTTAGGGGCCTCTTGGACCTAGAAATGGCGCTCCGGTACCGCTTGCCATGCGGTAGCAGAGAGAACAGTCTACGACTAGGGTGGCTGGAGTCTAACAATTTTTAGGGTCTTCCTCTGACACCGCCTGGTATAGAGGTCCTGGATGGCAGGATAAGGCTGTAACCTGACAAAGTGTGGAAAAAGTCAAGGGATCTGAATACTTTCTGAATGCACTGTATGTGTCCATAATTCTGTGGAGTAGTCAGTGAAACAATTGCGTTGTGTGTCATGATAAGCAGGAGCTGACACCTTTAACGCCACACTTTCTGAATTGCTATCATTTAGCTGAGGAAACTACATGTGCAATATTAAGCCTATCATTCACTGAAATAAGACAGAGGAAGTACCTTAAAGATACAGAAAACCATATAAACTGCTTTTATCCATATATGGAGAGGAAAATAACACCATTTTGAATTGATGGAGAAGTACATTAGATTCAGATTATTTTTCTGATGTATATATAAAAAAAACATTTCTGTCATTTTTATTTGTTTATGTCATGTGCAGTGTTTGGAAAAAGTGTATCTTCATATCTCTCCACATTTCCACTGAATGGAGATGTAAAATAAGCGTGCGGATACGGTTTCAACGCTATGCCAGCTGTAGCTAGGCTACAGATGGATTGGGAGCAGTAGCTGACAAGGCAACCTCCCTGCCGTCCTCGAATAAACAGGGGTAAAACAATGTTGGCATCTGTCGCCACACCCAACACATTAGCTGAGGTTGTAGTAGCAGAAAAGGAACGTTTTAACCCGGTGACAGCGACATGACCACTGCTCGAGGCTGTGAATGAGCGACAGACAGAGGAGAGACTCAGGCACCGCACAGACATCATGGCTCTTGCGCATCACCATCATAGCTCGCAGCATGAATAGATATGCCAACATTGACATGAATAATGAATGCATGTTCAAAGGCTCTCAATAGACTGGTCAGTATTTAACAATGATGGTGGCACTTGTTAAGGAATACTTCAAGGCAGGCGTTTAAAGATGCGGACTCGGCTCTCTGTCAATGCGCATGATACTGCGGTTCTACTACTACGGCACGCTTCAACTCACCTTGAATTGGTACGCGTATGTTCTCCTGTCATTCGTATAGTAAGGGGCGGAAAAATAACCAATACACGCCCCAAATCCTCTATCAGCAACCAATCCAAAGAAAGAAAAGGCGGAGCTTTTGGGTAAAATATCAAACTTGGTTTCACTATGCGCTCGTAAAACAGTTCCGTCAACTACAATCGCGGCGGTGCAGGTGCTCTGTCTCTTCGGGAGAGGATGCGGACGGAAGGACGGGGGAGGGAAGGGATGAAGGGAATCGCCGAGAGGAAAGTGCATAGAATATGAATAAAAAGGCATCGATAAGAGCGCGCGCTGTGCAATGTCGAATATGAAAGATTCGTTGAACGGGGCACTTTGCGTGGTAATAGCTGGTCGGCAATAGTACTATGATTTGGTATGTGGCCACTTTGATAGCAAGTGTTTTCAGCACCAGAGGAACGGCCGCTCAAGGTGAGTTGAAGTGCAATATATTTTGTGCCGCCCATAATATATGATTTTGAGCAACTGCATGTGGGTTTGCCGCTGGCCTTTGCATAGCATGCTCATTCTATATTGGTAGATTAACGCAATAGCTGTATTTCATTGATTTAAATGGCTGCATTTCCTCTAGTCACGTGAAAGTTGTGCCTTGGTTAATTGTTTTTTTTCTAAATAATTTAGTTAAATATTAGCCTACTCCTTATCATGTCATTATGTAATTATGTAATACAGCCTTAAGAGTAAAATCTCACATTTGAAAGGAAAGATGTGAGACATAATATTGCATAATTCTGTACAAAATAATTGCTCCATTATTTGAGCAGAGAAATACTACGAGCATATTACTGTCTGTACTGTAAGTACATCGTGCTATGGTCGGTGATAGTAGCCTATACAGCCAGGAGCATGTGTTTCAGATGTGTCAGATAAAAGGCCAAAAATACATTTTGTTCTGTTATTTGCTTTAGAAAAAAATCAGTCATGATCAGTAGAGGTGTCAGCAGTCTCAAATGTGATCATTTCCCCCAAAGGGGTGTGACGCTACACGAGTTTCCAATATGGGAAAGTATCTCGTCACGAAATGCAGAAATATTGTCACATAACATTGGAATTTGTATGTGCATGAATGTATTCATTTAATGTTATGAATATTGTCTGTTTAAATTCAATTTCAGGGGGTATGTAACTGCTGTGTGTGATGTGTCAGTAACTGACAATTCAAATCAAATCTAATCAAATTGCATTGGTCACATACACATATTTAGGATATGTTATTGCGGGTGTAGGGAAATGCTTGTGTTCCTAGCTCCAACAGTGCAGTAATATCTAACAATTCACAACAATACACACAAATCTACAGTAAAAGAATGGAGTTAAAAAATATATAAATATTAAGATGAGCAATGTCGGAGTGGCTTTGACTAAAATACAGTAGAATAGAATACAGTATATACATATGAAATGAGTAAAGCAGTATGTAAACTTTATTATTATTATTTATTATTAAAGTGACCAGTGATTCCATGTCTATGTATACAGGGCAGCAGCCTCTAAGGTGCAGGGTTGAGTAACCGGGTGGTAGCCGGCTAGTGATGGCTATTTAACATTCTGATGGCCTTGAGATAGAAGCTGTTTTTCAGTCTCTCGGTCCCAGCTTTGATGCACCTGTACTGACCTCGCCTTCTGGATGAAAGCGGGGTGAACAGACTGTGGCTCGGGTGGTTGATGTCCTTGATGATCTTTTTGGCCTTCCTGTGACTTCGGGTGCTGTAGGTGTTATGGAGGGCATGCAGTGTGCCCCGGAGATGTGTTGGGCAGACCTCACTACCCTCTGGAGAGCCCTGTGGTGGCGGGCGGTGCAGTTGCCGTACCAGGCGGTGGGTGATCCAGCCCAACAGGATGCTCTCAATTGTGCATCTGTAAAAGTTTGTGAGGGTCTTAGGGGCCAAGCCAAATTTCTTCAGCCTCCTTCACCACACTGTCTGTGTGGGTGGACCATTTCAGATCATTGGTGATGTGTACGCCGAGGAACTTGAAGCTTTTCACCTTCTCCACTGCGGTCCAGTCGATGTGGATAGGGGCGTTGTGAAGGGTGCAGTGGCCATCAGAGGTGTTTACCAAATGGTCTGGAGCAGAGCAAGGAATGTTTAACATTTACAATATCAATTATGCAAGTTTGTTCACATTTGAATGAAAACACTGTGTTGACCCATGGACTGATTTAACCTTGCTCTTCCAATAGTGTCCAGATGGGGGAGTGATTTCTCCAGCTGTCACGTGATGATGACTGAGCTCAATGACCCCTCATCCTCTGTCTAAAATTACTCTGCTTTCTGTCTCGTTTGACAACTGAGGATTAGAATTGTTAATTTGTATGATTTGTGAGGGCCAGGGGTTCGACACAATATAAAGAGTGTTTTATATATGAAACATAATTAGATTTGAGTTTAGTCAAAACATACATTATTATTTCCTTTCTTGCTTTTTCTTTGATAATGAAATACCTGCCCTGGTCTCTCATGTAGTGGTCACATTCAGGGTTGTCTGTTCCAACCCTGAAATAGGTATTACCAGTGGCTATACAATGTTGGTTTTACTTTTGAATCCTGCCATGCATGTTGTTGTTACTCTGTTGGTTTAGGCCTCAATGGTTAGGGTTAGGATTTATTATTGCATAAAAACTGTTTTAGAGAAATGTCAACCGCTGAAATGTGATTGTACAAATCTGAAAACCACCTATGTAAATATTAGTTTAAACAGCTTTTGTGGAGAAATATTAATACAATTGGTATACTTTCTAAGGATGTCTGCATCCTTTGCCTGTTGCTTTTGCTATCTCTGTGTTAGGCATGTTGGTTGATGAAGTAAGATGTCAGGGTAGAGGGTAGTGCCCCTAGCAAGGTTGGGGTCAATCCATTTCCATTTCCAATCAATTCAGAAAATTAATTCAGAAAAAATGATCCCTGTAACAAACTATGGGCATTAATTACATTTGAATTTATCTCCTGAATTGACTCAAGTTTAAAAGGAAATGACTCCATTCACAGTCTCTGGCACTATGTGTTTCATCCTACTGTACCATTACTGCTTTCCCCTGCCTGAGAGAAGGATACAGTCAGTCCCACATCTAGTCTCTTCTCTTTCACTCATTCAACCGTTCTACCGTTCTCTGATGTCATTCACTCGTCTATAGCACTCCTACAGATACCTCACTCACATGCATTCTTTTTCTATTTATTTAACTAGGCGAGTCAGTTAAGAACAAATTCTCATGTACAATGACAGCCTACACCGGCCAAAGTCAGGGCAATGTTAGGCCAAATGTGAAGCACCCTATGGGACTCCCAATCATGGCCGGTTGTGATACAGCCTGGATTCAAACCAGGGTGTCTGTAGTGACGCCTCTTGCACTGAGAAGCAGTGCCTTAGACCGCTGCGCCACTCGGGAGACCACATTCACTCGGACACACAACCTATACCCTCACTCATTCACTGTCAGGCATATGCTCTATTTACTCTCCCAATCATGGGAGGAAAGCTTGTAAACCCAGCCTAGAGAAAGCCCTGTGCTCAAGCTGTGGAAGGCAGACTTCTGCCAGCACAGCACTGGGCATGTGCCAGCTCTTTCTGCTGCAACCACTCCTCTCGCCTCGGCCAGTTCGCTCCCAGTGGAATCTCCCTGCAAACAAAGCCTGGAGCATTCTGGGAAAGCCAGTATGAGGAACAGGCCTGATTGAACCCCCCAGTCCTCTTTTCTTAATTTTATTTTTTAGGAGGTGGATCAGCTTTAATATTGGAAATAGATTGTGGCTTCTATCAATGTAATTGTCTGCATCATTTCCAATCCCCCATATATATTTGAAATATACAGAGCCTTCAAAAAGTATTCAGACCCCTTGACTTTTTCCACATTTTGTTACATTACAGCCTTATTCTAAAATGGATGAAATTGTTTTTTTCCTCATCAATCTAACAACCTGTTTTCGCTTTGTCGTTATGGGTTATTATGCAGATTGACAGGGGGAAAAATACATGTAATAAGGCTGTAATGTAACAAAATGTGGAAAAAGGGAAGGGTCTCATGAGTCCCACGAGAATCCTAGGGGCAGTAAAACCGCATGCACCGCTCAGGCAGTCAAGAGGAAAAATGATTCCATCATTGAACAGGGAGGTTCCAAAGATTTAAATAGGGAAAAAGAACAGTCATATTATTCATCTCAGCAGAATTTAAGAGATGTAATGTAGTGTTATTGACATAGTGAGTGAGACTGAGTGTGGCAGAGTGAGAGGGTAGAGAGAGAGAAAGAGAGGGTAAAGAGAGAGGGTAGAGACAGAGAGAGAGGGTAGAGACAGAGAGAGAGGGTAGAGACAGAGAGAGAGGGTAGAGACAGAGAGAGAGAGGGTAGAGACAGAGAGAGAGAGGGTAGAGACACAGAGAGAGAGGGTAGAGACAGAGAGAGAGAGGGTAGAGACACAGAGAGAGAGAGGGTAGAGACACAGAGAGAGAGAGGGTAGAGACAGCGAGAGAGAGGGTATAGACAGAGAGAGAGAGGGTAGAGAGAGAGAGAGAGAGGCTAGAGACAGAGAGAGAGGGTAGAGGTAGAGACAGAGAGAGAGGGTAGAGAGAGAGAGAGAGGCTAGAGACAGAGAGAGAGGGTAGAGGTAGAGACAGAGAGAGAGGGTAGAGAGAGAGAGAGAGAGGCTAGAGACAGAGAGAGAGGGTAGAGGTAGAGACAGAGAGAGAGGGTAGAGGCAGAGAGAGAGAGAGAGAGGGTAGAGACAGAGAGAGAAAGAGGGTAGAGACACAGAGAGAGGGTAGAGACACAGAGAGAGAGGGTAGAGACACAGAGAGAGAGGGTAGAGACAGAGAGAGAGAGGGTAGAGACAGAGAGAGAGAGAGGGTAGAGACAGAGAGAGAGGGTAGAGACAGAGAGAGAGAGGGTAGAGACACAGAGAGAGAGAGAGGGTAGAGACACACAGAGAGAGAGGGTAGAGACACAGAGAGAGGGTAGAGACAGAGAGAGAGAGGGTAGAGACAGAGAGAGAGAGGGTAGAGACAGAGAGAGAGATTAGAGACAGAGAGAGAGGTTAGAGACAGAGAGAGAGGTTAGAGACACAGAGAGAGAGGGTAGAGAGAGAGAGAGAGGTTAGAGAGAGAGGGTAGAGACAGAGAGAGGGTAGAGACAGAGAGGTTAGAGACAGAGAAAGAGGGTAGAGACAGAGAGAGGGTAGAGACAGAGAGAGGGTAGAGACAGAGAGGTTAGAGACAGAGAGAGAGGTTAGAGACAGAGAGAGAGGTTAGAGACAGAGAGAGAGGTTAGAGACAGAGAGAGAGGTTAGAGACAGAGAGAGAGAGAGAGGTTAGAGACACAGAGAGAGAGGGTAGAGAGAGAGAGAGAGGGTAGAGAGAGAGAGAGGGTAGAGAGAGAGAGAGAGAGAGAGAGAGAGAGGGTAGAGAGAGAGGGGAGAGAGAGAGATATATAGGGTAGAGAGAGAGAGAGAGGGTAGAGAGACAGAGAGAGAGGGTAGAGACACAGAGAGAGAGGGTAGAGACACAGAGAGAGAGAGGGTAGAGACACAGAGAGAGAGAGGGTAGAGACACAGAGAGAGAGGGTAGAGACACAGAGAGAGAGGGTAGAGAAACAGAGAGAGAGGGTAGAGACAGAGAGAGGGTAGAGACAGAGAGAGAGAGGGTAGAGACACAGAGAGAGAGGGTAGAGACAGAGAGAGGGTAGAGACAGAGAGAGAGAGGGTAGAGACAGAGACAGAGGGTAGAGACAGAGAGAGAGAGTGGAGACAGAGAGAGGGTAGAGACAGGGAGAGAGAGTGTAGAGACAGAGAGAGAGGGTAGACACAGAGAGAGAAATTAAAGAGACATTTATTGAGCAGATTCCATCACTCACACTTGTTCTTGAGGGCAGTGCAATTTCTTTGATTTATCGATGTTGAATAAACATAATTTTCCATAACCAACTGCAATTAGACAAGCCTTATGAAAGTGCTAATAAGCATGCTTCTTGATGTAAATCATCAAGGTTATTATGACTGAAGAATCTACTAGTTTAAAAAAGGAAGGAAGTTGAGTCTATGTGACTCGATCCGTGTTAGCATGGGGGAAATGTCAGTGACTTACAACCACCATCCGTATATCCTGATTTCCTGTAAGGGGCACCTCTGGCAGTGCTTCACAGTGTTAAGCTGGCCTTTGGGCCTCTGGCAGTGCTTCACAGTGTTGAGCTGGTCTTTGGGCCTCTGGCAGTGCTTCACAGTGTTGAGCTGGCCTTTGGGCCTCTGGCAGTGCTTCACAGTGTTAAGCTGGTCTTTGGGCCTCTGGCAGTGCTTCACAGTGTTGAGCTGGCCTTTGGGCCTCTGGCAGTGCTTCACATTGTTAAGCTGGTCTTTGGGCCTCTGGCAGTGCTTCACAGTGTTGAGCTGTCCTTTGGGCCTCTGGCAGTGCTTCACAGTGTTAAGCTGGTCTTTGGGCCTCTGGCAGTACTTCACAGTGTTAAGCTGGCCTTTGGGCCTCTGGCAGTGCTTCACAGTGTTGAGCTGGCCTTTGGGCCTCTGGCAGTGCTTCACAGTGTTGAGCTGGTCTTTGGGCCTCTGGCAGTACTTCAAAGTGTTGAGCTGGTCTTTGGGCCTCTGGCAGTGCTTCACAGTGTTGAGCTGGCCTTTGGGCCTATGGCAGTGCTTCACAGTGTTGAGCTGGCCTTTGGGCCTCTGGCAGTGCTTCACAGTGTTGAGCTGGCCTTTGGGCCTCTAGCAGTTCTTCAGTGTTGAGCTGGTCTTTGGGCCTCTGGCAGTACTTCACAGTGTTGAGCTGGTCTTTGGGCCTCTGGCAGTGCTTCACAGTGTTGAGCTGGTCTTTGGGCCTCTGGCAGTGCTTCACAGTGTTGAGCTGGCCTTTGGGCCTCTGGCAGTGCTTCACAGTGTTGAGCTGGCCTTTGGGCCTCTGGCAGTGCTTCACAGTGTTGAGCTGGCCTTTGGGCCTCTGGCAGTACTTCACAGTGTTGAGCTGGTCTTTGGGCCTCTGGCAGTGCTTCACAGTGTTGAGCTGGCCTTTGGGCCTCTGGCAGTGCTTCACAGTGTTGAGCTGGCCTTTGGGCCTCTGGCACGCCTGGCCCGTTTCACACTCCCTCTCTGTGCCCAGTGCCCAGGCAAAAGCAGGTGTCAGTTCATTGTTGAGTGAGGGCTGGGGCCCTTCATTAATCGGTCTGTGCTTGTCTGAGGGGGACATGCAGCTACAGAGGGCCAGAGAGTGGAGGGGAGAGAGACTGACTAGCCTGGGCTGGCTCACACCACTGGGCTGTCAGGCTAAAGATGTGTTTTAAAATGTATATGACACCCAGATCTCTGTCTGTCAGATGAATGCCACTGGTGTTTCAGAGATAGTAGGCAGCTCGCCTGCGGTGACATGGCCTCTTGTCTGTGTTGTGTAGTAGTGGGCACCCTGTGTAGGATGTAGTGTTCATGAGGCTGCTTTTCATGTAGGAGAGTGTGCTGTGCTCAATAGCATATGTTGTGCATAGAAGGAAGGGCCCACTAGCTGGTATCGAGTAGAAGGTAAAGTATAGGATTTCTAATCTGCATAATGTGTTCCCTGTCATGAAGGGTATTTTTTAAATCATAATGTAGAGAGAGAGAGGCTGCGATGATTCCAGCTTAGGGCTGATTCCAGTTTAGGGATGATTCCAGTTTAGGGCTGATTCCAGTTTAGGGCTGATTCCAGTTTAGGGCGGATTCCAGTTTAGGGCGGATTCCAGTTTAGGGCGGATTCCAGTTTAGGGCGGATTCCAGTTTAGGGCTGATTCCAGTTTAGGGCGGATTCCAGTTTAGGGCGGATTCCAGTTTAGGGCGGATTCCAGTTTAGGGCGGATTCCAGTTTAGGGCTGATTCCAGTTTAGGGCTGATTCCAGTTTAGGGCTGATTCCAGCTTAGGGTTGCAAAATTCCCAGAATTTTCTATAAATTCCCTTGTTTTCCAGAAATCCAGGTTGAAGAATTCTGGAATTCCTACTTATTCCCTCCTGATTCCGGGGAATCTAACAACCGGGATTTCGGCAAAAACAGGGAACCTATTGAATGTTCCTGGAATTTTGCAGCCTTATTCCTGATAATAAGAAAGAGCATTTTTTTCCCTCTGTTGTCATCACTTTTACGTATATCAGTACTCAGTTAGAGATTTTGGAGAGGTTGATAAGTAACCTACTTGACATACAGGTGACTGCCAAAATAATGGAAACACTTGAGTAAATGAGGGATACAAAGTATATTGAAAGTGGGTGCTTCCACACAGGTGTGGTTCCTGAGATAATTAAGCAATTAACATCCCACCATTCTTAGGGTCATGTATAAAAATGGTGGGCAGACCATTATTCTGGCAACCATAGCTATGCCCCCATAGGATGACATCCACGGGGCACGAGTGGTAACTGAATGGTTTGATGTGCATGAAAACAATGTGAACCATATGCCATGGCCATCTCAGTCACCAGATCTCAACCCAATTAAACACTTACGGGAGATTCTGGAGTGGTGCCCGATAGAGTGTTTTCCAACACCGTCATCAAAACACAAAATAATGGCATTTCTTGTGGAAGAATGGCGTCGCATCCCTCCAATAGAGTTCCAGAAACTTGTAGAATCTATGCCAAGGTGTCAGCTCATTGTTGAAGCTTTTCTGGCTCGTGGTGCCCAACACCCTATTAAAACACTTTATGTAGGTGTTTCCTTTATTTTGTCAGTTACCTATATGTGCTTATTGTTCATCTTTGTTCAGGTCTCCCTCTCTGTGAAGAGTGGTTAAAGGTTCATTCATTTTCCAGTGATGTTAGACTTCTCCTTTATTCAACTACAATGCCACTCTGTGGTGCCCAGGATCCTGCATGATCAAATACATAATGTTACCATTTATAAAGGTTGTGATTAAGTCTCTCCTCTCCCATTTGCTCTGTCACCGTCTGTCTTTCCTGCCTTCCGCCTCACCCTGCATCACTATCACTGTAATGTATTCCTCTCGATTGCAGTCTGTGTTTGTCTTTTCATATGGTTTATTTGTTTGTATTAGTGCCACAAATCCAGATTTCTTTAGGAAAGCTATTTATAGGGCAGCTATTACAATGTTTGTTTGATAAGTAGCTCAATGAGGATAGGATTGGCTTTTGTACTTGTATGTCACACTTTGATGTTAGGTTGTCAGTGTGTTCTGGGATGACTTCTATTCAACACCAGTATTTTTACTGAGGCTGACTGTCTGGTAGTACTACGCTGAGCTTGGGTTTGACAGACTCCATGTGGTGCCAGTGGGTGTAACTGAGAGTGAGTCACACAGCTTCTGGTCAGTCTATGACGTTGGTTCACTCATATCATTGTCTCACACTGCCTGTGTAGGAGGTGGTCATCTGTCATTAATGTATGTGTCCCTGTATGTAAGTGTCCATGTTAGCTATCCATGCTGTTTCTCTACGTGCAGCCTAGGCACTCCTATCCATGTGTCCTGACTACACTCATTGCATTGCACCTCATTGCCACACACACACACACACACACACACACACACACACACACACACACACACACACACACACACACACACACACACACACACACACACACACACACACACACACACACACACACACACACACACACACACACACACACACACACACACACACACACACACACACTGTTCTCTGATGTGACCTTCAGCACATGCAGGCTGGCATTCAATTACCACCCTGCCAGTGGCCCATCCAGCCCAGTCACTGCACGTCCTTGAGATTCATTCTCTACTCTAGTCTATATTCCATTACATCCAGGACATTGTGTGTTCTGTCCAGTTTAATCTGTGCTCATATCCTTGTATCACATACACCATAACCATGTGTGTGCTGGTACTGAAGTGCTTGTAGTGTCATATTCACCTTTGCTCAATACCTGATTTCATATCACAGATTATCGTGAATTAGACATTTGTGACAGGCACATGAAAAAGTTTTTAAAAATTGTGTCCACCACACAATTTTCTTCTTTATAATCCAGTCCACAATTTTCTTCATAATTCCAATTTATTGTGGCTAACTTTAGCTAGGTGGCTAACGTTAGCTAGGCTAGGGGTTAAGGTTAGGATTAGTGGTTAAGGTTAGCGTTAGGGGTTAAGGTTAGTATTAGGTAACATGCTAGCTAAGTAGTTCAAGGGTTAGCTAACATGCTATCTAAGTAGTAAAAAAAAATGTAAGTAGTTACAAAGTGGATAAAATGTTGTCCATCATGTGATTTGAAAACGCACCGTTTGGGTTGCTAGACATTCACGTTATGCGCCCACCCATCCTCACCAAACAAACCTCCCTCCTATCGTTTCTGTCTTAAGTAACCTACTGCCTTTATCTGTGATTAAAATGCACTGTATACTGTATAATGTGGTGGACACAAAATGTTTTACTTTTTGTGTGTCATGAATTTCCCAAGTAATTGGTGTCTATTTCAGGATAATTTGTGATAGTGGGTTGTAGTGCTGTAGCACTGCCAGGATCCAAAGCACTTCTGTTCCCCATCCACTCCCTTGTAATGTTTTGATGGTAGATTTGTCACAGATTCAGTCAGTGTCAGGAAGATGATTTAGGCATCCTGGGGTGACATGAAAACCCCACGTCTCCAAATGTAGTACATTTATTATTTATATTTATTCAGATTTTATATGATCTCTTATCACATTGGACTTCGATAATGTCAAAATATTTCACAGCTATTGTTCCAGCTGCATAATTACAGCCCAAAGTGCCTGGAGAGTCCACACACGCAAATCTGTGATCATTATTGCAAGTACAGTAAAGGGTACTTTTCATGCAAGTGCCATTATCGTTGCTGCGGCTCGAATAGGCTGGTTGAAATCTCCAGCGGATTTAACTCCTAACTGTCCCCGATGTTCTACTGTGAACATTCATGTTCTGCTCTGGACAGATGCTGATTGACTCAGAACAGATTCATTTGATTGATTAAGTGAGCTGCAAAAGAAGTAGGCTGCTTGCAGTGAGTAACTGGCTTTAGTATTGATAGTGAACATGCCTATTTAACTGGTGCCAAATAATCTGGAATTATTCTCCTGCATTGTGCTCTGGGACATGGACTGCCTCTGATTTAGCTAATTTACCTGCAAATGCAGACAGCAGCATAGTGTACTGGATAAAGTCGTCCCTTCGGGAATTCATTATGAGCAGGTTCAGCACTACTGTTATTTGTAGTTAGGAGTTAGGATACTTGTACAGATGAGGTAGTTGGGCTAGCCGAAGAGGTCTACCAGCTAATTATTGGGCTACAATAACTCTTTTGCCAATTGGCCTGGACCCTTTATTGCCAACACGGAGCCCTGCCAATCCATCACGACTGGTCTGCCGACGTAATTGTCCGAGGTGGTTTCAACAGGTTTTTCCATTGCGACGTCGCCGAAGGCCCATCTG
Organism: Oncorhynchus keta; assembly: GCF_023373465.1. Classification (NCBI taxonomy): domain Eukaryota; kingdom Metazoa; phylum Chordata; class Actinopteri; order Salmoniformes; family Salmonidae; genus Oncorhynchus; species Oncorhynchus keta. Next base: position 26,587,471 of record NC_068421.1, read on the forward strand.
CTAACCCCAGCCCGCTAGCTGTCTGAATCGGCGTGTCTCCAGCTCGCCTAGCATAGTAGCGACTACCGAACGACTCCCTGACTCACCTACTGCTGCTCATTAGACCCTATGATCACTCGGCTACACATGCCTCTCCCTGTCAATATGCCTTGTCTATTGCTGTTTTGGTAATTTATTATTGTCTTATTTCACTGTAGAGCCCACCCCCCACACATGCGGTGACCTCACCTGGCTTAAATGGTGCCTCGAGAGACAAAAACCTCTCATCATCACTCAATGCATAGATTTAGGTCACCTAACATTTAGGTCACCTAACAGCACAAGCTCTGAAGATAGATGGGGGGCAATCAATTCACATATGGTGTCCAGGGCACAGATGGGGGCAGAAGGTGGTCTATAGCAAGTGGCAATGGTGAGAGACTTGTTTCAGGAAAGGTGTATTTGTTAAAGTAGAAGCTCAAATTGTTTGGCACAGACCTGAATAGTAAGACAGAACACTGCAGGCACTCTCTGCAGTAGATTGCAACTCCGCCCCCTTTGGCAGTTCTATCTTGTCGGAAAATGTTACAGTTAGGGATGGAAATGTCAGGGTTTTTGGTGGTCTTCCTAAGCCAGGATTCAGACACGGATAGGACATCCGGGTTGGCAGAGTGTGCTAAGGCAGAGAATAAAACAAACTTAGGGAGGAGGCTTCTAATGTTAACATTCATGAAACCAAGACTTTTACGGTTACAGAAGTCAACAAATGAGAGCGCCTGGGGAGTGGGAGTGGAGCTAGGCACTGCAGGGCCTGGATTAACCTCTACATCACCAGAGGAACAGAGGATGAGTAGGATAAGGTTACAGCTAAAGGCTATAAGAACTGGTCGTCTAGTACGTTCGGAACAGAGAGTAAAAGGAGCAGGTTTCTGTGCGTGGAAGAATAGATTCAAGGCCTAATGTACAGACAAAGGTATGGTAGGATGTGAATACAGTTGAGGTAAACCTATGCATTGAGTAACGATGAGAGAGATATTGTCTCAAGAAACATAATTTAAACCAGGTGAGGTCACTGCATGTGTGGGATGTGGAACTAAAGGGTTAACTAAGGCGTGTTGAGCAGGGCTAGAGTCTCTACAGTGAAATTAGGCAATAATTACTAACCAAAACCTCAATGGACAAGGCATATTGACATTAGGGAGAGGCATGCGTAGCCGAGTGAACATAGGGGTCCAGTGAGTGGCTCAGGCGGGCCGGAGACACAGCGATTCAGGCAGCTAGTGGGCCGGGGCTAGCAAGCTAGCGGAAGGGCCTTGGAGGGACGTCGCGACGGAAGAAGTCAGTTGTAGCCCCCTCGTGCTGTAACGTCAGCAGACCAGTCGTCGTGAATCAGCAGGGTGGTGAAAGGGTCCAAGCCAATTGGAAAAATAGATACAGTGGCCAAAGAATTTGTCCGATGGGCCTCTTAAGCTAAGTCCAATTTGGACCCTCTTTTTCTAAAATGATCCGCCTTAATTATTGCAACCCCTATTACTAGCCTGTTCAACCTCTCTTTCGTATAGTCTGAGATCACCAAAGATTGGAAATCTGCCGTGGTCATCCCCCTCTTCAAACGGGGAGACACTCTAGACCCAAACTCTTATAGAGCTATATCCATCCTGCCCTGATTTTGTAAAATCTTTGAAAGCCAAGTTAACAAACAGATCACCGACCATTTCAAATCCCACCATACCTTCTGCACTATGTAATCTGGTTTCCGAGCTGGTCATGGGTGCACCTCAGCCACACTCAAGGTCCTAAACGATATCATAACCTCCATCAATAAAAGATAGTACTGTGCAGCCGTCTTCATCGACCTGGCCAAGCCTTTCGACTCTGTCAATCACCACATTCTTATAAGCAGACTCAATAGCCTTGGTTTCTCAAATGACTACCTCGCCTGGTTCACCAACTACTTCTCCGATAGAGTTCAGTGTGTCAAATCAGAGGGCCTGTTGTCCGGACCTCTGGCAGTCTCTATGGGAGTGCCACAGGGTTCAATTCTCGGGCCGACTCTTTTCTCTGTATTTATCAATGATGTCGCTCTTGCTGCTGGTGATTTTCTGATCCACCTCTAGGCAGACCAAGATCAATGCCATACAACACTCCTTCTATGGCCTCCAACTCATTTTCAATGCTAGTAAAACTAAACGCATTCTCTCCAACCGATTGCTGCTCGCACCCGCCCGCCCGACTAGCATTACTACTCTGGACGGTTCGGACTTAGAATATGTGGACAACTACAAATACCTAGGTGTTTGGTTAGACTGTAAACTCTCCGTCCAGACTCACATTAAGCATCTCCAATCCAAAACTAAATCTAGAATCGGCTTCCTATTTCGCAACAAAGCCTCCTTCACTCATGCTGCCAAACATACTCTCGTAAAACTGACTATCCTACCGATCCTTGACTTCGCCGATGTCATTTACAAAATAGCCTTCAACACTCTACTGAGCAAACTGGATGTAGTCTAACCACAGTGCCATCCATTCTGTCACCAAAGCCCCATATACTACCCACCACTGCGACCTGTATGCTCTTGTTGACTGGCCCTCGCTACATATTTGTGGCCAAACCCACTGGCTCCAGGTCATCTATAAGTCTTTGCTAGGTAAAGCCCGCTGAATATAAGTATTTCCTAGGTAAAACCCGCCTTATTTCAGCTCACTGGTCACCATAGAAACACCCACCCGTAGCACACACTCCAGCAGGTGTATTTCACTGGTCATCCCCAAAGCCATCACCTAGTTTGGCTGCCTTTCCTTCCAGTTCTCTGCTGCCAATGACTGGAACGAATTGCAAAAATCACTGAAGCTGGAGACTCATATCTCCCTCTCTAACTTTAAGCATCAGCTGTCAGAGCAGCTTACTGCTCAGATCACTGTACCTGTACACAGCCAATCTATAAATAGCCCACCCAACTACCTCATCCCCATATTGTTATTTATCTGGTTGCTCTTTTGCACCCCAGTATCTGTACTTGCACATCATCTTCTGCACATCATTTACATTTACATTTAAGTCATTTAGCAGACGCTCTTATCCAGAGCGACTTACAAATTGCACATCTATCACTCCAGAGTTAATGCTAAATTGTAATTATTTCACCCCTATGGTCTATTTATTGACTTACCTCCCTAATCTTCTACATTTGCACACACTGTACATATATTTTTATATTGTGTTAAAGACTGTACATTTGTTTATGTGTAACTCTGTGTTGTTGTTTTTGTCGCACTGCTTTGCTTTATCTTGGCCAGGTCGCAGTTGTAAATAAGGACTTGTTCTCAATTGGCCTACCTGGTTAAATAAAGGTGAAATAAAGGTGAAATTAAAAATTAAATTAAAAATATGTCTCAGAAGGTTGTTATCTTAGTTACAGTACTAAACTAATATAGGACAGGCTATAATATATTGACTTGTCATCTTTCTGTTAGATGTATTGGTGCCTCAGTGATGACACCTGGTCTTTGAGAAAAGCTCAGCCTGTGAAGATATAGCGGAGGTTAGAACAGAGAGGGCCTGTAACATGATTTGCACAGCTGGCATTTATGTCTTGTTGAGAGCATAAATATGTTCCCTTGAAAAAGTTCCCATAAACACTGCCGGGTCACTGTGTCTCCATTAAGGAAATGAAAACGGCGGTAGCAGTGACTGGGCCTGTGCTGATCTTCCCCTTGTGATGATCTCATAAAGCGATTGGGGAGTTATTAGCCAGGCAGTATATTATCCTGGGTCTTTATGGTAATTCCTCTAGAATCCAAAAATAATGTTAGATAGAAACCGTGAACTCCTGAAACCTGAACTGTCTGCAGGGAAACAATGGGTTTCAGCACCGCTGTGCCCCAAGCCCAGAGTGTAGGCTTTATAATGTGACAGCATTTAGTTCTCAAGCCAAACAATGTGGATAATATTTTATATTCCCCAACTTGTGTGGATAGTACTTGGCCTGCTTGGTCCCTTAGGGATAGACCACGTGAATTTCATGTTTTCATGTGATCACATGTGAAGTTAATGTGATGAAATGTGATAACATGTAAAGTAACATGATAACATGAAACAACACGTGAAAACATGTGATCACATGTGAAGTGTTCAACAACAAAATATTCTAGTGTGAAATGAAAGGGGTGGCTAACATAATATATTGCGTTTCTCTTGCTCATGGGTTACAGTTGATGATTACCTTATAAACACTATAGACACCTCTTAATCTATTAGTGTGGAAGACACATGTTGAGTCAATAAAAATATGTTAAATTGATAGAAGAGGGCACGATTTCAGGAAACTGAGCCTCTTGAAGTATCAAATTCTCTGATAAGTCAGAAAAATACTTTGTTGTCCATTACAACTGAATAGATTAGTTTCCTGAAAATAGATCCAGTCATTAGGCAGCTCCAACACACGGTAAAAGGGTGCTGTGTAAACTGAAAGGAGATTGGAGTAGTCTAAGATTGAAATATGGGGTGCGTAAAGAATTCTGTACAACTAATATGTTATGAAGGTGTAATAAATAGGGGTGTTAAGGCCATCACCACTCAGTTCCCTCCACCATGTCTACCACCCTGCAGCCATCACCACTCAGTTCCCTCTACTATGTCTACCATCCTCCAGCCATCACCACTCAGTTCCCTCTACCATGTCTACCATCCTCCAGCCATCACCACTCAGTTCCCTCCACCATGTCTACCATCCTCCAGCCATCACCACTCAGTTCCCTCCACCATGTCTACCACCCTGCAGCCATCACCACTCAGTTCCCTCTACCATGTCTGCCACCCTGCAGCCATCACCACTCAGTTCCCTCTACCATGTCTACCATCCTCCAGCCATCACCACTCAGTTCACTCTACCATGTCTACCATCCTCCAGCCATCACCACTCAGTTCCCTCCACCATGTCTACCATCCTCCAGCCATCACCACTCAGTTCCCTCCACCATGTCTACCATCCTCCAGCCATCACCACTCAGTTCCCTCTACCATGTCTACCATCCTCCAGCCATCACCACTCAGTTCCCTCTACCATCCTCCAGCCATCACCACTCAGTTCCCTCCACCATGTCTACCATCCTCCAGCCATCACCACTCAGTTCCCTCTACCATGTCTACCATCCTCCAGACATCACCACTCAGTTCCCTCCACCATCCTCCAGCCATCACCACTCAGTTCCCTCCACCATCCTCCAGCCATCACCACTCAGTTCCCTCCACCATGTCTACCATCCTCCAGCCATCACCACTCAGTTCACTCTACCATGTCTACCACCCTGCAGCCATCACCACTCAGTTCCCTCTACCATGTCTGCCACCCTGCAGCCATCTCCACTCAGTTCACTCTACCATGTCTACCACCCTGCAGCCATCACCACTCAGTTCTCTCCACCATGTCTACCACCCTGCAGCCATCACCACTCAGTTCCCTCCACCATGTCTACCATCCTCCAGCCATCAACACTCAGTTCCCTCCACCATGTCTACCACCCTGCAGCCATCACCACTCAGTTCCCTCCACCATGTCTACCACTCTGCAGACATCACCACTCAGTTCCCTCTACCATGTCTACCATCCTCCAGCCATAACCACTCAGTTCCCTCCACCATGTCTACCACCCTGCAGCCATCACCACTCAGTTCCCTCTACCATGTCTACCACCCTGCAGCCATCACCACTCAGTTCACTCTACCATGTCTACCATCCTCCAGCCATAACCACTCAGTTCCCTCTACCATGTCTACCATCCTCCAGCCATAACCACTCAGTTCCCTCGACCATGTCTACCATCCTCCAGCCATAACCACTCAGTTCCCTCCACCATGTCTACCATCCTCCAGCCATCACCACTCAGTTCACTCTACCATGTCTACCACCCTGCAGCCATCACCACTCAGTTCCTCTACCATGTCTGCCACCCTGCAGCCATCACCACTCAGTTCACTCTACCATGTCTACCACCCTGCAGCCATCACCACTCAGTTCCCTCCACCATGTCTACCATCCTCCAGCCATCAACACTCAGTTCCCTCCACCATGTCTACCACCCTGCAGCCATCACCACTCAGTTCCCTCTACCATGTCTACCACTCTGCAGACATCACCACTCAGTTCCCTCTACCATGTCTACCATCCTCCAGCCATAACCACTCAGTTCCCTCCACCATGTCTACCACCCTGCAGCCATCACCACTCAGTTCCCTCTACCATGTCTACCACCCTGCAGCCATCACCACTCAGTTCCCTCCACCATGTCTACCACTCTGCAGACATCACCACTCAGTTCCCTCTACCATGTCTACCATCCTCCAGCCATAACCACTCAGTTCCCTCCACCATGTCTACCACCCTGCAGCCATCACCACTCAGTTCCCTCTACCATGTCTACCACCCTGCAGCCATCACCACTCAGTTCACTCTACCATGTCTACCATCCTCCAGCCATAACCACTCAGTTCCCTCTACCATGTCTACCATCCTCCAGCCATAACCACTCAGTTCCCTCGACCATGTCTACCATCCTCCAGCCATAACCACTCAGTTCCCTCCACCATGTCTACCATCCTCCAGCCATCACCACTCAGTTCACTCTACCATGTCTACCACCCTGCAGCCATCACCACTCAGTTCCCTCTACCATGTCTGCCACCCTGCAGCCATCACCACTCAGTTCACTCTACCATGTCTACCACCCTGCAGCCATCACCACTCAGTTCCCTCCACCATGTCTACCATCCTCCAGCCATCAACACTCAGTTCCCTCCACCATGTCTACCACCCTGCAGCCATCACCACTCAGTTCCCTCTACCATGTCTACCACTCTGCAGACATCACCACTCAGTTCCCTCTACCATGTCTACCATCCTCCAGCCATAACCACTCAGTTCCCTCCACCATGTCTACCACCCTGCAGCCATCACCACTCAGTTCCCTCTACCATGTCTACCACCCTGCAGCCATCACCACTCAGTTCACTCTACCATGTCTACCATCCTCCAGCCATAACCACTCAGTTCCCTCTACCATGTCTACCATCCTCCAGCCATAACCACTCAGTTCCCTCGACCATGTCTACCATCCTCCAGCCATAACCACTCAGTTCCCTCTACCATGTCTACCATCCTCCAGCCATCACCACTCAGTTCCCTCAACCATGTCTACCATCCTCCAGCCATCACCACTCAGTTCCCTCAACCATGTCTACCATCCTCCAGCCATCACCACTCAGTTCCCTCAACCATGTCTACCATCCTCCAGCCATCACCACTCAGTTCCCTCCACCATGTCTACCATCCTCCAGCCATCACCACTCAGTTCCCTCCACCATGTCTACCACCCTGCAGCCATCACCACTCAGTTCCCTCCACCATGTCTACCACCCTGCAGCCATCACCACTCAGTTCCCTCTACCATGTCTACCACCCTGCAGCCATCACCACTCAGTTCCCTCCACCATGTCTACCACCCTGCAGCCATCACCACTCAGTTCCCTCTACCATGTCTACCATCCTCCAGCCATCACCACTCAGTTCCCTCAACCATGTCTACCATCCTCCAGCCATCACCACTCAGTTCCCTCTACCATGTCTACCATCCTCCAGCCATCACCACTCAGTTCCCTCTACCATGTCTACCATCCTCCAGCCATCACCACTCAGTTCCCTCTACCATGTCTACCATCCTCCAGCCATCACCACTCAGTTCCCTCCACCATGTCTACCATCCTCCAGCCATCACCACTCAGTTCCCTCTACCATGTCTAATGCCCTCTAGACATCACCACTCAGTTCCCCCCACCATCCTCCAGCCATCACCACTCAGTTCCCTCTACCATGTCTAAGGCCCTCTAGACATCACCACTCAGTTCCCTCCACCATGTCTACCATCCTCCAGCCATTACCACTCAGTTCCCTCCACCATGTCTACCATCCTCCAGCCATCACCACTCAGTTCCCTCCACCATGTCTACCACCCTGCAGCCATCACCACTCAGTTCCCTCTACCATGTCTACCATCCTGCAGCCATCACCACTCAGTTCCCTCCACCATGTCTACCACCCTCCAGCCATCAACACTCAGTTCCCTCCACCATGTCTACCATCCTCCAGCCATCACCACTCAGTTCCCTCTACCATGTCTACCATCCTCCAGCCATCACCACTCAGTTCCCTCTACCATGTCTAACGCCCTCTAGACATCACCACTCAGTTCCCCCCACCATCCTCCAGCCATCACCACTCAGTTCCCTCTACCATGTCTAAGGCCCTCTAGACATCACCACTCAGTTCCCTCCACCATGTCTACCATCCTCCAGCCATCACCACTCAGTTCCCTCCACCATGTCTACCACCCTCCAGCCATCACCACTCAGTTCCCTCTACCATGTCTACCATCCTCCAGCCATCACCACTCTGTCCCCTCTACCATGTCTACCATCCTCCAGCCATCACCACTCAGTTCCCTCCACCATGTCTACCATCCTCCAGCCATCACCACTCAGTTCCCTCCACCATGTCTACCATCCTCCAGCCATCACCACTCAGTTCCCTCCACCATGTCTACCATCCTCCAGCCATCACCACTCAGTTCCCTCCACCATGTCTACCATCCTCCAGCCATCACCACTCAGTTCCCTTCACCATGTCTACCATCCTCCAGCCATCACCACTCAGTTCCCTCCACCATGTCTACCATCCTCCAGCCATCACCACTCAGTTCCCTCTACCATGTCTACCATCCTCCAGCCATCACCACTCTGTCCCCTCAACCATGTCTACCATCCTCCAGCCATCACCACTCTGTCCCCTCTACCATGTCTAACGCCCTCTAGACATCACCACCCAGTCCCCTCTCACTGAGTCCTCTCTGTCACTGACGCATCAGATGCTACTGATGTTCTCCTTCCATTTCCTGCATCTTATCAGTGTGTGTCCGTTGCTGCTTTGCAGTTAAAATATTCACTGAAAGTGCCTAATCTTTACTTTAATTAAGCATGATAAGTCTATGCATATTTAGCTTTAGATTGCAATTATAGGTGCTCTTTACTCGTTCCCCTCCCTGTAAATTGTCTCTTTGAGTCTAACTTATAGGCTTCTTAGCCTCAGTATATTTACAATGCTTGTGTAGGCTGTGTTGCTGGTTTGTTTAGCTACGACTTTAGGTCATAGCTACAGGCTGAATTGTGGTCATGTGCAGGGTCCAGTGACTCAGCGTATTGCACATGTGTTCCAGTGGGTCAGTCATTAACTCTAAACCATGTTTTTTATGCTGTCTTGCACCGCTTACCAGAGAGGCACAATGGCAGAGCAGATTCTAGGAGTAAGGCCCGTGACTGGCAGACCACAGCTCCACTTTAACAAAAAGTGTAATTTGATTAAATCTGCTCTGTTTCAGTCCAAAAGCTGTGCTGGCTAAATCACATAAAGTGGATTAACTCTTCTACCGGATAGAGCAGATTAAAATTGTAAACACAATCACTGACTGATGCATAGGACCTTTAGGGGTGGAGCCTGTAATAGAGGTAAAGAGGCTTCATGACTGTTTAATTGGAAAGGAACAATGGCAACCGTAGCACTTCCTATTTTACACAACACTGACAATGGTTCACACACTCAACACAAGGCATGAGTTCCATTACAGAAACCTACCTAGAGAATCGTACTGCTACCTCTTCCCCATCCTGAGGCGGAGCCTTTCTTTAACACTACTGTACTTGGATGCTGTACTTCCAGAAAACATTAGTAGCCATAATGCAAGTAATAGTTTTAATGAAAGCGCTAAGTTATTCAGCCTGTGTTTCTGGAGAGTGAATCGTCAGCATGTCTCTTGATCCCTGAAGCGATGTTCCCCCCCGGGGCGAGGGGATGTGGGGTGAGGAAGGGTGGAAGGGCGGCAATGCTCAGTCTAATGGAGGAGATCCAGAGATCCAGGCTGGCTCAATGAGAGCAGAGCGGGGGAGGCAGCTGGACAAAATCCATTCCCAGAGTGAGCGTTCTGCTGAGGCAGGTAGGCCGACCTTTCAGCCGTCCGATAGGTCAACCTCGGCAGTGTGCCTGGACATCCATGGCTAAACGCCAGCCCAGCCCTGGTACCGCTCATAGTAAAACCCATATGAGCAGCAGCCAGCTCTGATCAATAGAGCCGCCTGGGCTGGTAACTTATTTACAGTACTGTAGGCGACCTACGCCTCAGACAGAATTCTCTCTCACAAGGAGAGATGACGACGAGGGAACTGTACAGAGCCAGACTGTCCTGTACTAGATCCATATAAGTACCTACCAGGCTCTATAAGTGGGGCCAACACTGTAGGCAGGGCTGTTCAATCTTAGTTTTGACGAGCTACATGGCCTGTTTTTTCAATCACTGTAGCTGTAATGGAATTTGTGTTTTATAGGCATTGGAAAACTAAGCAGCAATATCTTCTCTGCTTGGTCAGCACAGCTGTAGTAGTTGAGAACAGTACAGCACATATACTGTACCATTACCTCCCTCCTTCTTTAAGGGACCCTCTGCTCTTTGGTTAAAATAACCTCTCCTGTTTTTCCCCCCAGTTGCCCACGGAGTGAGAGAGGAGCCCCAGTTTGTGACGGCGCGCGCTGGAGAGAGCGTGATCCTGGGATGTGACGTGTCCCCTCCCCTGGACGGCCAGCAGCCCCCCTACGTGGTGGAGTGGTTCAAGTTCGGAGTGCCCATCCCCTTCTTCATCAGCTTCCGCTTCCACCCTCCTCATGTCGACCCAGAGTACACCGGTAAGAGCCAAGCCAACCACTCTCCTCATGTCGACCCAGAGTACACCGGTAAGAGCCAAGCCAACCACTCTCCTCATGTCAACCCAGAGTACACCGGTAAGAGCCTTCCAACCCCCCCATGTTGACCAAGAGTACACCGGTAAGAGCCTAGGATCTAGTGAGCATTTGCCATGTAGCCTGGTTCCAATGCTATGAAATTACAGAAAAGAAGAGAACAGAGGCAGCACTAACGTGCTGACGCACATTGCAGCTCAGATTAAAGTGTATTGTGGGGACAGATGCCATGTTACAGTAGAGCTGTGATAGTGTGATAATGGTTGAGACTGTGCCATGGTTCATGAGAACCTCCCCTGGGTGTTTTATGGGACGATATCCTCTCTGTGTCTACATGGAGCTGAGTGTCTGGAGTGTCTGAAGATTACCATGGCCCACTAGGCCAGAGTGGCCTGCTGCCTAACACACGCATGCACAAACACACACACACACACACACACACACACACACACACACACACACACACACACACACACACACACACACACACACACACACACACACACACACACACACACACACACACACACACACACACACACACACACACACACACACACACACACACACACACATGCACACTGTATAAGATCTGCCTGGCTGGCTATTCTCATGAATTCCCATTTTCCATTTCTCACCAAATAAATAATTCATCTGGGTGGAACAGAGATTAAATGTACTGTCATTGCCCGGTTAGACTGGCTAGTCCTGCAAGGCAGTTAATGTACTGCTATATTTCTGGGTGTTAATGTACTGTATTCTGCCTATATTTCTGTGTCTTAATGTACTATATTAATCCTATATTTCTGGATCTAAACGTATTCATGCTGGAGATAAGAGGTTTGGGACTGCCTTTTACAGTAGCGTATGTGGGGGTAGGCTCGCTTCTCATGCCTCTCTGCCTCTATGTCTGTGTGCTTTAAATGGGCATATCTGAAGACTGAAGTGTATTTTGTAATTCCACTATGACCTTTTACAAGGGATTCTATCTTAGATTATGTTAAATAATGGGGTTATGGTTCACATCATATGTGTTGTATTTATGTTGAAGTGGATTGGGAGTGGTACACCTCTCTCTTGCAGGGAGGAAAATACAGACTTTTACTGTTCGACTGAATATTACCCTTTGGCAAGTGTCTTAATCAGTGCTAGACAGAAATGGAGTGCTCCTCCTCTAGTGTGTTAGCCAATTGCCCAAGGTGATATGCAAATCTAACATTTAAAATCAGCTATTCTTTGCACCAACTAACGCAAAGAAACAATCAATAATGCAGACACTATGATATTTAGTTTGTGCATTTTTAGTTAAAGATTTTTGGGGACAGGCTGGTCTTACATCTCACCCAAACCCAATTCCCAAGCTCTCCTCCAATCAGAGCCATGGAAAAGCCTGCAGAGGGATTATGGTCTTTAAAGAACTGAATGTTTAGCTGCATGGCTTTCTTTAGCTCTACTCTCTTCTCCTCCCTCTACAGCTATTGCAGCAGTACAATGGATCGAAGCCTATGTGTGATATTAATAAACCCAGGGGGCAATATTCACTGTAGGCAGCAGTAGTGTTAGATTACAGTGTGTGTGAATGCTCTGGAAGGGCTGGTCCTGATGTGTACATAGTATTGTTAATTCTGTTTACAGCACGCCTCTCACTCGGTGACAGATTGAACCTGAGGTCGATCCCTACCCTTCACGCCACCACCTACCCTACTCAGCACTTTATCACCCAGGCTAAAATAGACCTGACTTTTAAAGCCTCGCCTTTTTACTGCAAGACTGCAGTCTCCCTCTTTCCTCTACCCTCTTCCCTTTGCCTTATCGATTTCCTGCTCAACAAAAACCCACCGTTTTCTTTGTCAGTTATCGCAGCCATCCCAGTAAAAGGCTATCTATCGCATCTATATGCAGAGCTACTGGAAGAGCAATCCAGCCTGCCCTCCACGCCAATATGTTTTCCTGACGTTCAAAATGAACGAACAAGCAACAGTACTTACAGTACATACCGTATATACATCTCAAAGTTTGGAAAAGGATATTTGTCCCAGGGCACGGCTCTAACATAGGAGAGAGTGTTTCAGTCTGTTCATCTGGCTCGACTGACAGGGCTGTAGCAGAAGCCGTGTGGATGCAGTGGGTTGGAAGCTGTGAGACAGATTTCAACATGCCTGGTTTACTCAACTTCTCTCATCCTCTGTGACATGACTTCCTACTTTTAGATTTCCTATTAATCTCCTGAGCCTTCAAAGAGAAGTCAGTCTTTTTCAGTATTGACACTAAGTGCTTTCCTTTTCCAAGCCCTGTGCTTCATCAGGTAGCTGTGGGGAGCTTGGAACAGGGTTCAAGGTCAAGCAAAAAATTCTAGCCCAATGACCACTCAAAAACATACCCAAAAGGCCTGAAAACTAGCCAATTATTTATTTTTTTTCACAGCAAGAGAGGAGTTGTCATATCTATACAATAAACCCCTTTTCCATAATGTTATCGAGACAATTAAGAACGAATATCATAGTAATTTGTAACGACCATTACAAAATAATAATTATTGCAAGCTATGACATGACGTAATAAAGGAATATGAATATGTGACAAGAGAAAATATAATTTGCCCTGATTAAACTCGCCAGATCATTTTCCATCAATGGATGTAGCTTTAACTCGCTTGACTGGTATGATTAAGCAATACGGCTACAGTAGCCTCGACAAGATGTAGGCAAGATGTAAACTGAACGATTTAGCACTGTGCTTAGTTCAAATTAACAGACTGATTTATTCAACATGAATAGTAAGGCGATTTCGCAATAGTAAATGCTTGTTTCCTCAACTTCCTGCTGGAATAGGCTACTGAGGATGGGGTCATAATTTCAATCACTGAATTAATTATGAATAATATGTATATGAACTTAATATGCTTTTCAACCACAGCCAGTGTTTACCTGCAGCCTAATCTGACTACTGTTAAAGTTAATCTAATGTGTTTATAATAACACAAGGCTACAACAACAACAAACTGAAGTTATAGGCTTTTTATTACATTCGTTTGCCAGCTCCAGGTGGGCTACAAAAGCGTCACAAATTGATTTGCAGTAACTCCAGTGATATCGTAATTTCAACATATTTATTTGATCAAATGTTAGCCTACAATGGCATATACATTAATAGGCTACTTGATGGCCAACAGAGACAAATGTGATGCTTTGCGACCCAAGGCTGGAGACTTTCTTCAGCAAAGATGGCTGACAAAAATACTACGATGGAAGCAAATGTAAGTGGTCATAACGAATCATGAAAATAATGTACAGTTGACAGGAATATGTTGGTTAATGTAGAGGCAAACGAGTATGCATATTTTTTTTAATAAGCTAGCTGGTTAATCATATTTACGAAAATCGCGAAAATCGCGATTAGCTAACATTAACACTAGCTAACATTAACCAGCTAGCTGACTAGCTAACATTAACCAGCTAGCTGGCTAGCTTTATTAGTATTGTGACATGAGTATTTTTATTTTTATTTTTTATTTTTACCTTTATTTTACTAGGCAAGTCAGTTAAGAACAAATTCTTATTTTCAATGACGGCCTAGGAACAGTGGGTTAACTGCCTGTTCAGGGGCAGAACGACAGATTTGTACCTTGTCAGGGGATTAGAACTTGCTACCTTTTGGTTACGAGTCCAACGCTCTAACCACTAGGCTACCCTGCCGCCCCGAGTATGAAGTTGTAATTCTGGTTGTTTGTTGTAGGGACTCCTGAAACAACCAGCAAGCCAGGCTGTTGTCTTGTGGAAACAGTGGATGTAAAGAATCTAGCTAGCTAAAGCATTTACTGCAAATTGAGTGTACAATTGTGTAAGCTTGCCTTGCTTATATTTGCCATGCAATGCATATGGATGAAATAACGTAGCTAGCTGTGTTCTTGCTTATTGTGCAGTGGAGTATAACAATACCTGTATGCCTATGGATGTGTAGCTAACGCCAGTTTTCAAGCCGATCGGTGTATGGATCCAAACGTTTGGCATACATATTAGTTCAGAACCTAGCTATGAACCTTAGCTATCATAGCCAGTTGTATCAAATTCAAAACAGTCTGAACGACATTAATGAAGCCTATGGATTGAGTAGAATATAATATAACTTTGTGCCAAGGATTCAAGTCGTAGACAAGTTATTACCATGCATGAGATCCCCACATTGTAGCCTGTACATTTAATATATTCACTGATCATGTACTCTACATTGGCAAATAAAGGTGCATTTCAGGTATGAATGTCTTTGAGGTTATTTTTCAGTCATATCCAGTACTAGGAGTATCACATTCCAGTCTTTGAATGATGCTGTGTCTGCATGTATGTATTATAATTATACACTTCAACAGTGTTTACCAATCCTGGTCCTGGGACATCAATGGTTACACATTGTAACTAATAGACTAGAAACAGGATTTAACTAGTTAAAGGCTGATTTGTAATTAATATACAGAAATAGAATTTAAAAAACCATACACTACAAATCCTATGCATCATGCAAATACTCTAAATCCGGTTAATCTCAATATCTAATGCCCTTCATCTGCATTGATCTGATAAACACAGGATATGTGTAGTATTTCATCAAATGAGACTTAATTTCAACCAGTAGAGAATGTGAAACCCTTTATTGAAAGAAGTTCATTATCCAAGTGTTCTAAATACATGCATTATAAATATTATACATACAAGTTCAATCTGTACTTCAATGCACATCTGTTGTGCATGACAAAAACAGAGGAAGAAAGAGGTGGCAAGAGGTAAGAACATAGGAGCAGGGAAGGCAGCATATGATTAATGAATCAGTGCTACCCAAATATTCTCTCAGTTCATCACAATTACATAATAGTGTCTCTCGTCGGCCCAAAGGTTATCTTAAGAGTGGGTGAGGTGGCGATGATGGGACTGGGTGTTGGCATCCTCTCATCAAAACATATCTGCAGATGAGACAGATGGAGAGAAAGAGCATGTTTAAGCCTTGTTTTTATTTTTATTCTAACATTGTTAGTCATCATAATCATCAGGAGTTGACATGCAAAACTGACCTTGGATCATTAACTCGGACTACTGCATCTCTATCTGTATTTCAATGTAAAGCATCTCTTTAATAATACTTCCTGTTGACCTGACCAAGTGACCGCTCACCTCTGATCATGCCGTGCCCTCTATGTAGCCAGTTCAGATGCGGGAGGGGTTCACCGACATAGCTGATATAACCTAGAGGATTTAGGGAGAAGAGGAGAGTGGGATGAAGTGAAGGAGAGATACTGTTATTGAGAAAATAAGGTATTTAAAGAGACCGTGTTCTAACAGGAATCTGTGTGTGTGGCCTCACCTGGTGTCTGCACCACACTAAGTGGCTGCATAGTACTTCATGCTGAAAATCATGAACGGGCACACCAGGACAAACAATATAGTCTAGTTTTAGAAATAATGAAGTGTCTTACTATTCTCCATGGTTGGCCCTCTTGCCTATTCCTTGAAGGTGGAAGGAGCTACAGATATATTTCTCCTCTGGCACACGGCGGCAAGCTGCAGATCCCCTCCCGGTTCTCGTGTCCATCCTCATGAAGTTATGCAGGGCACCGGTAGCCTTCACACACCTGAATTCCTCCATGAGGCAGTCCCAGATGGCCCTGGTCACCCAACCTTGCAGTGCCCTATACGTTAACTGTAGGCAATCATTTTGAAGGAATCTCCAGTTACAAGGTTTGTGTGTGGAAGGTAGGAATGTGGAAGACAATGTAATTATTAGACTTTTACATCACCAGGTCATTGTGGATTACTGAAGTATAATATCCCTGATAACAAATCATAACATTGGATTGATAGATATGTGCGTGTAACAATAACAGGATCATATCAAGGATAGCATCACAAATTAATACATAATTACCACTTGAAGCTTGATGATGAGTTGATCATTTGACTCAGCTGTGCAGTGCTAAGGCAAAAACAAAAATGTGGGCATATTAGAATCAACTATTAAAGACTACCAGACCCCACAGGATTCTCCAATTACATTGAATGAACAACAGGACAAAATACAAACCCTCCAACCCAAAAAAGTATGTGGTGATGGTATCCTAAATTAAATTATCAAATATACAGACCACAAATTCCAATTGGCTATATTTAAACTTTTTAACATCCTCAGCTCTGGCATCTTTCCAAATATTTGGAACCAAGGATTGATCACCCCAATCCACAAAAGTGGAGACAAATTTGACCCCAATAACTACGGGGGATATGCGTTAATAGCAACCTTGGGAAAATTCTCTGCATTATCATTAACAGCAGATGAAAACAATGTACTGAGCAAATGTCAAATTGGCTTTTTACCAAATTACCGTATGACAGACCACATATTCACCCTGCACACCCTAATTGACAAATAAGCCAAAACAAAGGCAAAGTCTTCTCATGCTATGTTGATTTAAAAAAATCTTTAGACTCAATTTGGCTTGAGGGTCTTCTATACAAATTGATGGACAGTGGTGTTGAGGAAAAAACATACAACATTATACAATCCATGTACACAACCAACAAGTGGGGCTGGGTGGTGAGACAGGGATGCATCTTAAGCCCCACCCTCTTCAACATTTATATCAACGAATTGGCGAGGTCACTAGAACAGTCTGCAGCACCCGGCCTCACCCTACTAGAATCTGAAGTCAAATGTCTACTGTTTGCTGATGATCTGGTGCTTCTGTCCCCAACCAAGGAGGGCCTACAGCAGCACCTTGATCTTCTGCACAGATTCTGTCAGACCTGGGCCCTAACAGTACATCTTAGTAAAACAAAAAAGTTTCCAGGAACAAGAATACAAATTCCATCTAGACAAAAACAAATATGTATTATATACACAAACACATACCTCGACCTAAACATCAGTTATAGAACCCATTGTCACATGAAATGATGCTGGAGATACAAAGCAGGTACGGGGAGTAAAACATTTAATAAATAACGGACATGTAACGAGACAGGAACAGCGTCAGCAAACAGGTAACAAAGACAAAAAAACATTTAATGCAGCAGCGGGGAACAGAGCAAGGGAACTGAGAAATATAGAGGAGGTAATAAACAGATGAGTGAGTCCAGGTGAGTGCAATATCGCTGATGCGCGTGACGAGGGAAGGCAGGTGTGCATAACAGATGATAGGAGTGAGTGATGTAGGGAAGCCTGGCGCCCGCAAGCCTCGGGGGGGCAGATGTGACACCCATTGTCCTTTATGGTTGTGAGGTCTACGGTCCGCTCCCCAGCCAATAATTCACAAAATGGGACAAACACCAAATTGAGACTGCATGCAGAATTCTGCAAAAAATATCCTCAGTGTACATCGTAAAACACCAAATAATGCATGCAGAGCAGGATTAGGCATGTGCATGTGCATGTGACAAATAAAATTGGATTTGGTTTGATTTAAGCCCTGTATACCTGCTTCTAACATGTGTCCTGCATCCTGATCTTGTCCATTTACACCTATAAGATCTGATCACAGTCAGACCCCAATGCGTCTTTTAATCATGTACACCCGTCTAAAAATGTGGGCTAAAACACAAATTGTAGGACAAAGGATACATGTTAAAACCAGGTATAAGTAAGGGCTTAAGTAACACAGCAACATGGATGGTGCTAAATACTTATCCCACAGGACACCAGTACAAAAAAGTATGAAAATGTATGCACTCACTACTGTAAGTCGCTCTGGATAAGAGTGCCTGCTAAATAACTAAAATGAGATATAATATAAATATATAAAAATATGAAGAAATAATTTTTACAGTGTAATCACACATTTAGTCCACCAAGTAGGTTTTTTTTTAGTTTAAGAAAACAAAAAGTGCAGCGAGGTGCAATAAACCCACATGTCAGACATGGCCTTCACTTTGTGCTCAATTTTAAAGTCTTCATGTATTTCACTTAACTTGGCAGTAAATCACATCATACTGTAGGTATGACGTCCTCCCAGTCTTGCACAAGCCAAAGCAGCTGACTCCCTCTCCAAGGTGTCCTCCTCGATCCAGTGTCATGTAAGGCCGAAGAAGCATCTGTTATGGGCAGACCAGATGTCTGCTGTGCAGGGGTGGAAAAAGTACTCAATTGTCATACTTGAGTAAAAGTAAAGATACCTTCATAGAAAATGACTCAAGTAAAAGTGGCCCAGTAAAATACTACTTGAGTAAAAGTCTAAAAGTATTTGGTTTTAAATATATTTACGTATAAAAAGTAAATGGAATTGGTCAAAGTTCTGCACTTAAATATCAAAAGTAAAGTATAATCCATTTAAAATTCCTTATATTAAGCAAACCAGACATCATTAAAAACATTTTTTTGACGCATTACCAGGGACACACTCCAACACTCAGACAATTGACTTACGAAGCATTTATGTTTAGTGAGTCTGCCAGATCAGAGGCAGTAGGGAGTGACCAGGGATGTTCTTTTGATAAGTGTGTGAATTGGACCATTTTCTTGTCAAAATGTAATGAGTACTTTTGGTTGTCAGAGAAAATGTATGGAGTAAAAGTACATCATTTTCTTTAGGAATTAATTTTAGTAAAAGTTGGCAAAAATATAAATAGTAAAGTCAAGTACAGATACCCACAAAACTACTCAAGTAGTACTTCAAAGATGTTTTACTTTACATCACTGCTGCTGTGGTGCAGACTAACTTTATGCTCTGGAGTTTGGTGGAGAGAGCTTCTTTCATGGACTCAAATTCCCTTTCTATCTGATGCATCAAAGTCTCTCTACACAACTCTTCTCCCACCACTGATTCCTTCTACTAGCTTGGGGGAATGAAGGCACCTCTTCTAGTGAAAAGGATTTCACATCCTCTACGATGAAGTCAAATACCCGGTGATTAACCTGGCTTTGTTAGGTGTGTGGTCCTCCTGGTTATAGTTTTGCTTGTTTCAATGGTGTACAAGATGTCCCTTTTTGGCCATCTGTAGATGGCTGTGCATCTCTCCACTCCTCCATGTCATCTGGTTGCCTTTTCCTGCTCAGGTTCTTCCATTGATTTTTATGCATCCTATGAAAAAACTAAATGCAATCACTTAATTATGACAATACAGTATAAGTAAAATAACAGTGGAGTGAGAACCTTGTTATTGTTTCAATTAAGGATTGTAGCTTTACCTAACTTTTGTCCACCCTTTTGAAACGTATGTTTCACTCTCTATAGCCTGCCCCTGTCTGATAAACACAGGGCTGGGATTGGAACATGTAACCACTCACACATGGACAAAGCTGTGAATGCAATGATGTCTATGGTGGTTTATATTGTTTGTATAGAAATACTCAAATATTTATTTGGGTTGAAAAACAATTGAACAGCAGGAAAACTGCAGTGTGGCTTTATTGATTAGGGTAGCATGGTACTCTGAAACCATAGCTAGCTAGCTAACTAAGTTAGCAACAACCCTGACAGTGAGCATCTTGTAATGTTGGGTTACAGAGTGCAACTAACGTTAGCTTTCAAAATGTTTTTTTTTTGTACTTTTGATTTAGCGAGCTAGGTAGGCTATGTAGACCAGTAAATTTCACCTAACTATCTACAACTGATTTGTCTAAGTTAAAATAGATTTAATTAAATTGTTAACAAATTAGCACAATATCATACTTGTTATGGTATCTTGTTAACTACAGTAGCTAGCATCCGACAGAGCAACCTTAAGTGAGCAGCATAACACCTACATAGTGTAGGAGAGTTGGCAAGCAAATTAGCAAACTAAACAGGCTAGCTAGCTAGAAATCTGACTAAGTAGCTAGCTAGTACTCTCTGAAATCTCCGACCTATACCGGAAGATTGGTAACATTATGAAGAAAACCTGTCTGTCTCTAGAGACTAGCTAGCTAAGCAAGATAACGATCCACACCTGCCAATCGTCATCCTTACCTCTTAAGTGTTTCTTCAGGTTCGAAGTCGAGTCTCTGGATGTCGACAGCAGCTTTACTGTGGGAAAACATAGTTTGCATTGAACTGTTACATTTACTGCCCTTTTCTTCTCTAAACACATTGTTCTTTGGAGTGCCATCCCCCAAAATGTACTGCGTTGGATTAGGGTAATGTACTGCGTTGGATTAGGGTAATGCACTGCGTTGGGTTTGGGTAATGCACTGTGTTGGGTTAGGGTAATGCACAGCGCTGGGTTAGGGTAATGTACAGTGTTGGGTTAGGGTAATGCACTGTGCTGGGTTAGGGTAATGCACATCGCTGGGTTAGGGTAATGCACCGTGTTGGATTAGGGTAATGCACTGCGTTGCGTTAGGGTAACACACTTTGCCGGGTTAGGGTAATGCACTGCGTTGGGTTAGGGTAATGCACGGCGTCGGGTTAGGGTAATGCACTGCGCTGGGTTAGGGTAATGTACTGTGTTGGGTTAGGGTAATGCACTGTGTTGGGTTAGGGTAATGTACTGTGTTGGGTTAGGGTAATGCACGGCGTTGGGTTAGGGTAATGTACTGCGTTGGGTTAGGGTAATGCACTGTGCTGGGTTAGGGTAATGTACTGCGGTGGGTTAGGGTAATGCACTGCGTTGGGTTAGGGTAATGTACTGCGTTGGGTTAGGGTAATGCACTGGGTTGGGTTAGGGTAATGTACTGCGTTGGGTTAGGGTAATGTACTGCGTTGGGTTAGGGTAATGTACTGCGGTGGGTTAGGGTAATGCACTGCGTTGGGTTAGGGTAATGTACTGCGTTGGGTTAGGGTAATGTACTGGGTTGGGTTAGGGTAATGTACTGCGTTGGGTTAGGGTAATGTACTGCGTTGGGTTAGGGTAATGCACTGGGTTAGGGTAATGCACTGTGTTGTCGCACCATACCTTTTTCTTTTGTGACCGTGTAAGTTGCTCAGGCGGTAAGATCAAAGAGGTACTTTTTCAGTTAATTATATGATTGACGTTAATATGAAAGGAAAAAAAAATATTCTGAAATGATCCCTTCTATATTTGAAAGTAATCCTAGAATTAATTATCTACTTTTAAAAATGTTTTTGCTGGTATTGTAATGGCTTACAGTTATTGTTTTTGTAATGCATTATATGTAACAGATTACATCATACTCTGTTAATAATCATAATCTGTTACTCCCCAACCCTGTCAAGCTCCATATAACGCATTTCAGGTAAAATAACAACCCAATGTTTATATCCCAGGACAAATTAGCAAGCAAGCAACAGCAAGCAAACTATCTAAATTGCCATAATCTGTCCCCAAATTAATATAGTTAGTTCAGAGTTCGTTTTGATATTTCAACCTGCGTGTCCTGATCGCGTCTGGTGTGGATGGACAAAATCAACATGTGCGCAATTGCCCGGTCGAGTCAGCATGTTAGAAATAGCCCAAAAACCTGCAACCCATGACCAATACATTTTCACCCACAACATCGTTTTCAAGGTAGCCCAATTTGGTGGGAAAACTGCAAACATGACAACACTGGCTGGGGAGAGACAGAGGTGGGGGTGGGGTGGGGGGCAAGAGAAAGAAAATAAAAAAAAGATATATATAGAGAGAGTAAGAGATGGAGAGGAGAGGAGAACCTTACCTGGGAAACTTCTAGATGAGAGAGAGCAAGAGATATTGCCCTCCAGGTAATGTTATCTATTAATCCTAATACTGGAAGGCAGCTCTCTTCTGGCCAGGTTCTGTTGCTAGTTTGTTTATTGTGAGAGGTTGTGAAGTAGTATGGATTGGGAACAGCTCAAATTCAAATCCAATCATTTTAATTTTGGGTCAAATCAAATCCCCCTGACCTTGGTCATTCGCATTAGCGTTCTTTATATTGAAGCCATCTGTAATCAAACTGGATAGGTTAGGGGGTATCTAACAGCACAATCTAAGGCCACTGTCTTACCAAATGAACCTGCTCAGAGACACAGAGAAGATGCTGTTGGCAGAGCAGCTACGTATTTGCCAGCTGTGTGATGTCTGTGTCAGCGCAATGTCAGTATGCTGGTGTGTGTTGGGGGTGTGATACTCTAGTGTCATTAATTAATTGAACAGTCAGTGGAATAATGAAAGAGCTGTGTAAGCGTCATCCATGTTTAGATATGCGCATCACACTGATTCATGGTGCTCTTTGGGTACACTGGTGGCCATGTTGGGTGTACCATTCGGATCAACTCAAATTCTATGGTCCTGACTCCTGACCCTACCTGTGTTCTTCTCTCCCACCCCAGGTAGAGCCAGCCTGCATGGGAAGGCGTCTCTTCAGATCGACCCAGTGCGCTCAGAAGACCAGGGCTGGTACGAGTGTAGGGTCCTCATGTTGGAGCAGCAGTACAACACCTTCCACAATGGCAGCTGGGTGCAGCTTACAGTCAATGGTGAGTTGCTGGCTGCATCCCAAATAGCAGGGCCCATAGGGCTCTGGTCAAAAGTAGTGCACTATATAGGGAATAGGGTGCCCAATATGGAGAATGACCAAATATTGGTGAATGGGTTTCTACAGTGTAATCTCATCAGATGTGTGTGCTTGAGTGATTCATGACAATGTTCACCTCATAGCTTGCTAACATTCTAAGCCGTCACGGTTTTCATTGTTTTACCTCAGATAGCTTTACTATAGCTAACTACATTCTGAATATTTTGTCAGAACATTCCTTCTCTCTGACTCGACAGTCAGATACAGTAGAGGTGACAATGACTTGTCTGTCTGAGATTTCAGATTTACTGTGTGACTGCTGATTTGTTTTATCACTTGTCCAGTCCGATGTTTGGCTTTTTACTAATTGTATGTGGTACTGTACAATCATTTGTCTGATTTTAAGGCCATTTCCCTGTAGTCAATCTGTCTATGTTTATTCTGAGATGCCAAAGCTATGATGAGTGGCAATTAGGTATTCTTTTAGATAATGCCTTTTCAAGAACATCACACAGACAGACATATTTCAGATTGCCTTGGGGATAAGGGGATGAGAAACTAGTGAGAAGTGGAATTGATTGTGGCCTGTTTGACACAGTTCCAGCAGGGAACATCTGGGATAGTCTGGGAGCAATCAAATTGATGACCAGACGGGGAAATTATCTGCATGTTTGCACTTCCCAGAAAGGTCCCATTGGGTTAGCAGCTAGCTGCTTCTATCTATGTAATGTGTTCCAGTACATTGTTCAAGACCAAAACCATGTATTTATAGAGTTGGGACTTTTAGAAGGTTGAATAATGTTCTAATTGTAGACATTCAGTTACATAGCATTATTCAAATATTCTCCATGTAATGTTAATGGGGTGCTAACATGGCTGTCATAGAATGTTGAAGTATCATACCGAAACTTCAATGTCCCAACTCTCTAAATGCATGGCTCTGTTCAAGACCATCTAGAGTCAAGTTACAATGATGCCATGATCTTTACAATTTTATCTTCTGAAAACCAAATCGGTTTTATATTCGTATTTTCTGATGTGTTCTGATTGTATTCATTTGGTCAGATCTTATAATAGACAATAAAAAATACTTGTCTTGGAGAAATGGAATGGAATTGAATTCCACGCTGCCATATTTAATTCAGATTGCAGCTAAATTGTAGCTGCAGCATATCTGTCCATTCCAATTATTTTGGTCTCTGCTGGTGTTATTGAGATCTCCCATTTGGCCGCCCTCCGGATGGATAGAGGTGGGTAGTTATTTCTCCATACGATTTAAATGCAGTGGTTTCCTTTGTCATTTTTTAACATTAAACAGTTTTTTCCCCCCTCCAGATAGACACCTCACAAGGACTGAAGATATTATTAGTGTGACAGTTTGCAGTTTATACTGTCAGGTTCACACACTCAAAATATATTTTTGGTGTGTGAACTTATGCTCACTGTCTGTGTGAGGCTCATTCCTATTCTCATCGTGAACTTTCTAATCTGTAACTGATTGTATATGCATATACAGTATACTTGACATTGGATGAGGTTCAACATATGTTCACTGTAAACCTAATGGTCACTATGAAACTGAAAAGGTAGTGATTAAGAAGAGGGAGACTACCAATGTGTCAGTGTGTGCAAGCTTGCATCTATCTACACACTGTGTATTTGTGTGTGAGATCATTGCATGTGTGTAAGGGTACGTTTGCGTTTGGCTGTGGCTAAATGAGTTCTCTATCTGCTGAGTTACACTCGCGGTTGCCCTGCCAGGGAGTGTCACCTGCGGAGCCTCTAGGGGGGTGGGAGGGAGTGTGTGAACATCTGTGTGTGTGTTTGGTTTGAATGGCTTTCTGTGAAAGTCGGGCGGGCACACTGCATCTCTATGGCCGGCCACATCAGTGTTCACGCTCAACTCACTCACTCGCTCACTCACTCGCCTATGCTCTCCAACTCTCCTACTCCCAGTCCCTTACACTATCAGTGAGTTGTCTGGATAATATGTTTGATGTGTCTTTATCCTGTGTGTTGGAACCCGTTTTTGGTGTCTGAGTTCATATAAAACAAGTCTAAAAAAACGTGTTTGTCCATAGTTTGTTTACAGCAGTGTAAGAGCAAAGGTGCAGGACATAAGGGTAATGCCTTGTTTTCCCAATTGGGGACTGTTGGGGCTAAACCTGAAGCCAAGCTCTCATGTATACTGAAAGAGCCAGAGAAAAATGGCTGGCAGTGTTTGTGCTTGTTTTGAGACATCTGTGTGTTGAATTGACATTCAGAGGCCTCATCGTGGCTGTATGTCCCCTCAAAGGACCTCTGTTGGGAAGGCAGGTGCTCTCCTGGCCAGGCTTCATCACAGATACTAAAGGCAGCCATTTCCTGGGGCCAGTGGAATCTACATATGATACACTCCTTGCTTTGACTTCCTGTTTGCAGCCCTCTACTTCCTGCCAAACGGAGAGAGGATTCATGCCCACTCAGTGGCAGGTGTCAGATGACAAGAACTTGTGCCCGAAAGACAGAGAGGCCACTGTGGTGCGTCTCCTCTCCTCCTCTCACCCTCTCCTCCCTTCTTAGTTTAGTATCAATTAACAGTATGCTAATAAATCAGCAGCTTTTGGATAGAGTGAGAGAATACGTCAGTTAGAGAAACAGTGAGTGAGAGATTGTGAGTGTCAACTCACACAGCTGCAGTAACTTCAGAGACAAATAGTCTGAAGGGGATCCCTTGTTGCCTTGAGGGAAAATGGTTGTTGGGTTGCGGATGGAAAGTAGAGTACAGTAAACAGTAAAGGGCTAAATATATGCTGCAATTCAATAAAAATGCATCCTGATCCTTTCGTGCTGTAAGTAGTAGTCCTCAGGGAAAAGACGCTCTCTCACTCTGGCTGCCTCTGTACTGTAAATGTTAATTTTGTCTGAAATCTACTCATAAAGGGAAATCAAAGAAAAACGGTATAAAAAACTGTGCATCCCTGAAGAGCAGTCTTCCAGGGGGCAGGAGAAAGAGAGATGGCGAGAATGAGGGAGAAAGAGAGGAAGGAGGAGAATCAGAGTGAGGAGATGTCGGTGAGCAGGTATGGAGCTCTAAGGAGGCCTATCTGCTCGTGTGGAAAGGTCTACAGATGGGAGTGGTGTGAAAACAGAAGCATCTGAATCCAGGAATATAGGAGACTTGAAAATTAGGAAAGTAAGGCGAGATTGTGATGTTCAACTTGGCTTTTTTTTTTCTCCCAAGTTCCCCACTTGATGACACTTACGTACTGATGTGTTGTACCTGATCAGCGGAAAGAACTCCCCTGTCAACCATTCCGCTCACAGTAAATGCCACCTCCTGCTTGCCACCTACTTAGTGTAAATTAATGTTAGGTCATCTAAACCACATTATAGATGTGAATCAAAGATGTAGACCTGTTCAGTGAAAATAATCTACTACAATCCACAAAATGGTTGCCGATAAAGCACACTTGCATTGTAAATCACTACAAAAACCAGAGGGGGTTGCTTACAAATGTTCAGAAAGGAATGTATTCTAGTATACTTGCAGAATGACAATACCCATTGAGAGAATGCCTGGAACAGTTGTTAATAAAAAGATTGAATGGGATCTTAAGCACATTAATTTCATATTATACGATTCAGTAGGACGTAACATATCAGTGGAAATGGAGGACATGACAGTACCACCCCCAAGGTCAGGGCGTGACAGTACCATCCCCCCCCCTAAAGGTGCAGACTCCGGCCGCAAAACCTGAACCTATAGGGGAGGGTCTGGGTGGGCATTTCTCCGTGGTGGCGGCTCTGGTGAGGGACGTAGACCCCTCTCCACCTCTGGCTTGGCCCACTTAGGTGGCGCCTCTAGAGCGTTGACCCTCGCCGCCGACTCCGGACTGGGGACCCTTGTAGCGGGCCCCGGACTGAAGGGCGCTTTTGGAAGCTCCGGACTGAAGAGCGCCTCTGGAGGGTCCGGACTGGAGGGCGACTCTGGAGGGAGGAGACGCAGAGACAGTCTGGTGCGTGGGGCTGCCACAGGGCCCACCAGGCTGGGGAGGACCTACAGGAAGCCTGGTGCGTAGAGGAGGCATCGGATGAACCGGGCTGTGGGGGAGCACTGGAGCTCTGGTGCGCAGCCTTGGCACCACTCCTCCAGGCTGAATGCCCACTTTAGCCCGGCCCCTCCAGAGTGCAGGCGCAGGTCGAACCGGGCTGTGAGGGAGCACTGGAGATCTGGTGCTTAACACTCGCACCTCTCCATTAGGCTCAATGCCCACTTTCGCCCGGCACGGGCGGAGCACAGGCATAGGACGAACTGAACCCTCCCAGCGCCCCGGAGACACAGTACGCAGAGCCAGCGCAGAATAACCTGGGCTGAAACGGCACACCGGAGACAAAACGAGCTGAGCTGGCACAATCCGCCCTCGCTGGATGCCCACTCTCGCATGGCACTTGCGGGGGGCTGGCATATAGTGCTCCGGGCTATGAGCGCGCACTGGAGACACCGTGTGCTTCACCGCATAACACGGTGCCTGACCAGTAACACGCTGCTTCCGGTAAGCACGGGGAGTTGGCTCAGGTCAATCGCCTGACTCTGCCAATCTCCCCATGTGCTTCCCCCCAAAATATTTTGGGGCTGCCTCTCGTGCCTGCTGCGCTGCCTTGCCTCATATCGCCGCCTCTCAGCTTTAGCTGCCTCTAGTTTTTCCTTCGGGTGGCAATTTTCCCCAGCCTGTCTCCAGGGTCCCTGTCCGTCCAATATCTCCTCCCAAATCCAAGAGTCCTGAACCCTCTGCTCCTCGTTACCATGCTGCTTGGTCCGTTTGTGGTGGGTAGTTCTGCAACGCTATTCGTTGTCTGAAGAAGAGGAATCATCGGACCAAAGCGCAGCGTGGTAAGTGTTCATGCTTGGTTTATTAAAACTGAACACTAAAACAAAAGTAAACAAGAGAATAACCAGAACAATCCTGTAAGGTGCAAACACTAAACAGAAATTAACTACCCACAACTTTCCCACCTGTGGGAAAAAGCTACCTAAGTATGGTTCCCAATCAGAGACAACGATAGACAGCTGTCCCTGATTGAGAACCAACCCGGCCAAAACAAAGAAATACAAAAACATAGATAAAGGAACATAGAATGCCCACCCAAATCACACCCTGACGAAACCATAATAGAGACATAAAAAGCTCTAAGGTCAGGGCGTGACAGTCACCGGTAGTCTCTATACAGGAGCATTGTGCAGTGAGCGGCCAAGATGGAGAGGCAGATGTCTAGAAATGCTAATTGGTGTGTTTGTTTACTCCCCACCATGTGTGTGTGCAGTTAGAAGTCAAGACAAGACTCCCATCGGCTAGCCATGACCCACTTGGGTAGAGAGAGTGTGATCCTCTCTTCAGCTAAGTTTAGTTCAAGTTTTATTGTAACATGCACAAGTACAGTGAAATACTTAACTTGCGAGCTCAACCCAACAGTACAGTAATCAATGCTTATAAAATACTAAAATTCTGTAAAATACAAAAATATACTGTATATAATAAAGAAAACATGAGAAATAAGAGAAGAAGCTATATAGAGGGTCAATGCCAATACCACATTTACAATGTGCAGGGATAATGGAGTAATTTGAGGTAGATATGTACATGTAGGCGGGGATTAAGAGAAAGTGACTGGTAGCAGGATACATAATTCTAATAGTCAACAGTATGGCAGCAGCATAAGTGGGTGGGTGTTTGTGTTTGTGTGTGTGTGTAAGTGTTTGAGTGTGTGAGAGTGTCAGTATTAGGCGTGATAGGTGGATATACATGTAAATGTGGCTGTTAACAGGAATATATAAATACTTATGGTAATAACTAGTGGTAATATATACAGTGATTTTGTTGTGTTACAGCCTGAATTCAAAATGGATTAAATATATTTTTTCCCTCACCAATCTACACACAATACCCAATAATGACAAAGTAAAAATATGTTTTTTTCTTTTTGATAACTTAATGAAAGTGAAGTGCAGAAATATCTCATTTGCATAACTATTCATACCCCTGAGTCAATACTTTGTAAAATCACATTTGGCAGTGATTACAGCTGTGTGTCTTTCTCGATACGTCTCTAAGAGCTTTCCACACCTGAATTGTGCAACATTAGCCAATTATTATTTTAAAAATTCTTCAAGCCATAGATTTTCAAGTAGATTTAAGTCAAAACTGTAACTCAGCCACTCAGGAACATTACCTGTCTTCTTGGTAAGCAACTCCAATGTAGATTTGGCTATGTGTTTTAGGTTATTGTCCTGCTGAAAGGGGAATTAATCTCCCAGTGTCTGGTAGGAAGCAGACTGAATCAGGTTTTCCACTTGGATTTTGCCTGTGCTTCGCTCCATTCCATTTATCAGTATTGTATTTGCACCAAACATAACACTGTATTTAGGACAAAAAGTATATTACTTTCACATGTTTTTCAGTATTACTTTAGTGCCTTGTTGCAAACAGGATGCATGAGTTGGAATATATTTATTGTGTACAGGCTTCCTTCTTTTCACTCTGTCATTTAGGTTAGTAACTACAACGTTGGTGATCCATCCTCAGTTTTCTCCTATCACAGCCATTCAATTCTGTAACTGTTTTAATGTCACCATTGGCCTCATGGTGAAATCCCTGAGCGGTTTCTTTCCTTTCCGGCAACTGAGTTAGGAAGGACGCCTGTACCTTTGTAGTGACTGGGTGTATTGATACACCATCCAAAGTGTAATTAATAACTTCACCATGCTCAAAGGGATATTTAATGTCTGCTTTTTAAACATTTTACCTACCTACCTACCTACCTACCTACCTACCTACCTACCTACCTACCTACTTTATCTACCAATAGGTGCCCTTCTTTTCGAGGCATTGGAAAACCTCCCTGTTCTTTGTGGTTGAATCTGTGTTTGAAATGCAGAAATGTACAGAGATAAGGTGGTCATTCAAAAATCATGTTAAATACTATTATTGCACACGGAGTGACTCCATGCAACTTATTATGTGACTTGTAAAGTAAATGTTTGTCCTGAACTTATTCAGGCTTGCCATAACAAATGGGTTGAATACTTACTGACTCAAGGCATATCAGCTTTTAATTTTTTATTAATTGGCAAAAATGTCAAAAAACATAATTCCACTTTGACATTATGTGGTATTGTGTGTAGGCCAGTGACCCAAAAAATCTCAATTTAATCCATTTTAAATTCAGGCTGTAACACAACAAAATGTGGAAAAAGTCAAGGGGTGTGAATTCTTTCTGAAGGCACTGTACTAGTAGTAGGATAAATAGATGTATACTAATGGTAACGGCAATCAATGAACGGCAACGTAGTGGTACTAGTAAATCTAATCAATAATCATTTTAGCAGCAGCGGAGGTGTGAGGGGGAGCAGTAGTTATTAGCCATTTAACAGTCTTATGGCCAGGGGATAGAAGCTGTTTTAGGAGTCTGTTTGTCTGAGCACCGATACCGTCTGCTGGACGGGAGCAAGGAGAATAGTCCATGTTTCCGGTGGCTGGAGTCTTTGGCAATTTGTGGGGCCTTTCTTAGACACCGCCTGGCATGTACATCCTGGATGGCACAATACTGCTGCTGCTGTTTAGAACCAGAGTTACCTTGAGATATCAAATGCAGAGAATGCCAAGAGTGTGCAAAGCTGTCATCAAGGCAAAGGGTTGCTACTTTGAAGAATCTCAAATATAAAATATATTTTGATTGGTTTAACACTTTTTTGGTTACTACATGATTCCATATGTGTTATTTCATAGTTTTGATGTCTTCACTACTATTCTACAATGCACAAATAAAAATAAGAATAAAGACAACCCCTGGAATGAGTAGGCATTGTCACAGCTTTAGATTGGTACTATAGTGTAGCAGCTAGTTAGCTAGAAATAGATGATAAAGGATACTAGCGAGACCCAGTAACAGCTGTGCAGTATGCTGTACTAATTGGTTTTATTAGTGGCTGTATTATGTTCGATGGTTGTGATATTATGCTCTTTGCTGGGTTCATATAGAGCAGATCAGGTAATCTTTGCCTAAATTGAATAGGGAACACATTTCTTAGAGTACATTTTAAGGATTTATCAATGTGGGGCTGCAGGTAACCTAGTAGTTAGACCGTTGGGCCAGTAACCGAAAGGTTGCTAGATTGAACCTCTGAGCTGACGGTAAAAAGCTGTCGTTCTGCCCCTGAACAAGGCAGTTAAGCCACTGTTCCTAGGCCATCATTGTAAATAAGAATTTGTTCTGAACTGACTTGCCTAGTTAAATAAAGGTTAAATAAATACAATTTTAACAGACATTCCTCATCCCTGTGTAATGCTGGTTAGAGATACATGGGCATGAAGACATTTGATAGGCTGTTCATTTAAAGACTATGCCACATCCCTGAAATTCCCAACTTTTTAATACCTTCAAGAAATTAAGATATTCTCAGTGGATAGAAAATATAATAATAATATAATAATAATATAAATAAATATGCTAATTATGTTTTTTTCTTTCCCAAAGCCCCTCCCACTTTTACAACCACGCCCCCACAGTATGTGGAGGCCAAGGAGGGGGGCAGCACACTGCTGACTTGCTCCGCCCAGGGAAACCCCAAACCCATGATCAGCTGGCTGAGGGAGGGGGAGGAGCTTGCAACCAGTGGAAGATACAAGGTAAGACAAACTGGGCAACAAATTTACTGTACCTCGGGCTACAAATACATGCCCTTTAAACCTTGAATTAGCAGTGAAATGGCCTGTGAAAGTGACTCTATTTTAGGTCAGTAGAAATAAAACATGCAGATTTGTCCATTTTCTGGGCTGCCATGACATTCTTTGATATTTAGGGAAATGAGCCTTGAAGGTATATGGATTCCAGATCATTTAGCCCTTTAAGGTCTTGGAGTCATTCAGATGTGAAGTTGAAATCTTAGATATTATACATGTCTTGCATGCTTAACACCAGCCCCACCCCAGCGCTTCTGAGGATGTCACTGTTCCTGAAGTTTTTTGTTGTTGCTATGGAACAAAGTACAGTAAGCACTGAATTGTATGGAAACATTCAGAACAACTGAACAGTATGGAAATAATCAGAACAACTGAACAGTATGGAAATATTCAGAACAACTGAACAGTATGGAAATAATCAGAACAACTGAACAGTATGGAAATATTCAGAACAACTGAACAGTATGGAAATATTCAGAACAACTGAACAGTATGGAAATATTCAGAACAACTGAACAGTATGGAAATAATCAGAACAACTGAACAGTATGGAAATATTCAGAACAACTGAACAGTATGGAAATAATCAGAACAACTGAACAGTATGGAAATATTCAGAACAACTGAACAGTATGGAAATAATCAGAACAACTGAACAGTATGGAAATAATCAGAACAACTGAACAGTATGGAAATATTCAGAACAACTGAACAGTATGGAAATATTCAGAACAACTGAACAGTATGGAAATATTCAGAACAACTGAACAGTATGGAAATAATCAGAACAACTGAACAGTATGGAAATATTCAGAACAACTGAACAGTATGGAAATAATCAGAACAACTGAACAGTATGGAAATAATCAGAACAACTGAACAGTATGGAAATATTCAGAACAACTGAACAGTATGGAAATAATCAGAACAACTGAACAGTATGGAAATATTCAGAACAACTGAACAGTATGGAAATATTCAGAACAACTGAACAGTATGGAAATATTCAGAACAACTGAACAGTATGGAAATAATCAGAACAACTGAACAGTATGGAAATATTCAGAACAACTGAACAGTATGGAAATAATCAGAACAACTGAACAGTATGGAAATATTCAGAACAACTGAACAGTATGGAAATAATCAGAACAACTGAACAGTATGGAAATAATCAGAACAACTGAACAGTATGGAAATATTCAGAACAACTGAACAGTATGGAAATATTCAGAACAACTGAACAGTATGGAAATATTCAGAACAACTGAACAGTATGGAAATAATCAGAACAACTGAACAGTATGGAAATATTCAGAACAACTGAACAGTATGGAAATAATCAGAACAACTGAACAGTATGGAAATATTCAGAACAACTGAACAGTATGGAAATAATCAGAACAACTGAACAGTATGGAAATATTCAGAACAACTGAACAGTATGGAAATAATCAGAACAACTGAACAGTATGGAAATATTCAGAACAACTGAACAGTATGGAAATATTCAGAACAACTGAACAGTATGGAAATAATCAGAACAACTGAACAGTATGGAAATATTCAGAACAACTGAACAGTATGGAAATAATCAGAACAACTGAACAGTATGGAAATATTCAGAACAACTGAACAGTATGGAGATATTCAGAACAACTGAACCGTATGGAGATATTCAGAACAACTGAACAGTATGGAAATAATCAGAACAACTGAACAGTATGGAAATAATCAGAACATCTGAACAGTATGGAAATATTCAGAACAACTGAACAGGATGGAAATAATCAGAACAACTGAACAGTATGGAAATATTCAGAACAACTGAACAGTATGGAAATAATCAGAACATCTGAACAGTATGGAAATATTCAGAACAACTGAACAGTATGGAAATAATCAGAACAACTGAACAGTATGGAAATATTCAGAACAACTGAACAGTATGGAGATATTCAGAACAACTGAACAGTATGGAAATATTCAGAACAACTGAACAGTATGGAAATATTCAGAACAACTGAACAGTATGGAAATAACTGAACAGTATGGAAATAGAACAACTGAACAGTATGGAAATATTCAGAACAACTGAACAGTATGGAAATAATCAGAACATCTGAACAGTATGGAAATATTCAGAACAACTGAACAGTATGGAAATAATCAGAACAACTGAACAGTATGGAAATATTCAGAACAACTGAACAGTATGGAGATATTCAGAACAACTGAACAGTATGGAAATATTCAGAACAACTGAACAGTATGGAAATAATCAGAACAACTGAACAGTATGGAAATATTCAGAACAACTGAACAGTATGGAAATAATCAGAACATCTGAACAGTATGGAAATATTCAGAACAACTGAACAGTATGGAAATATTCAGAACAACTGAACAGTATGGAAATATTCAGAACAACTGAACAGTATGGAAATATTCAGAACAACTGAACAGTATGGAAATATTCAGAACAACTGAACAGTATGGAAATATTCAGAACAACTGAACAGTATGGAAATAATCAGAACAACTGAACAGTATGGAAATATTCAGAACAACTGAACAGTATGGAAATATTCAGAACAACTGAACAGTATGGAGATATTCAGAACAACTGAACAGTATGGAAATATTCAGAACAACTGAACAGTATGGAAATAATCAGAACAACTGAACAGTATGGAAATAATCAGAACAACTGAACAGTATGGAAATATTCAGAACAACTGAACAGTATGGAAATAATCAGAACATCTGAACAGTATGGAAATATTCAGAACAACTGAACAGTATGGAAATATTCAGAACAACTGAACAGTATGGAAATAATCAGAACAACTGAACAGTATGGAAATATTCAGAACAACTGAACAGTATGGAAATATTCAGAACAACTGAACAGTATGGAGATATTCAGAACAACTGAACAGTATGGAAATATTCAGAACAACTGAACAGTATGGAAATAATCAGAACAACTGAACAGTATGGAAATAATCAGAACAACTGAACAGTATGGAAATATTCAGAACAACTGAACAGTATGGAAATATTCAGAACAACTGAACAGTATGGAGATATTCAGAACAACTGAACAGTATGGAAATATTCAGAACAACTGAACAGTATGGAGATATTCAGAACAACTGAACAGTATGGAAATAATCAGAACAACTGAACAGTATGGAAATAATCAGAACAACTGAACAGTATGGAAATAATCAGAACAACTGAACAGTATGGAAATAATCAGAACAACTGAACAGTATGGAAATATTCAGAACAACTGAACAGTATGGCTAGGCTATATCCTTTCACAGACAAGCTTCCACAGACTCCAAAACAATGTGTGGTGCCAGAACAACAACCTCTCCCTCAACGTGATCTAGACAAAGGAGCTGATCGTGGACTACAGGAAAAGTAGGGCCGAACACACCCTCATTCACATCGGGCTGTAGTGGAGCAGGTCAAGAGCTTCAAATTCATCTGCGTTCACATTACTAAGGACATATCATGGTCCAAACACACCAAGACTGTCGTGAAGAGGGCACTACAACACCGATTCCCCCTCAGGAGACTGAAAAGGACCCATTTGGCATGGGTACTCAGATCCTACAAAAGTTCTACAGCTGCACCAGTGAAAAGGGCTCCTTAACAGCGTCTACCCACAAGTCAGAAGACTGCTGAACAATTAATCAAATGGCAACCGGACTATTTGCATTGACCTCCCCCCCATTTAAAAAAATTATAATTATGCTGCTGCTACCCACTGTTTATTATCTATGCGTAGTCACTTTACCTACATGTACATATTACCTCAATTGCCTAGACTAACCTGTACCCCTGCACAGCCTCGTTATTATTATGTTATTGTGTAACTTGTTCTTTTTTTCTCTATAGTTTATTTAGTAAAAATGTTCTTAAGTTTTACCCGGGGTGGCAGGGTAGCCTAGTGGTTAGAGTGTTGGACTAGTAACCGAAAGGTTGCAAGTTCGAATCCCTGAGCTGACAAGGTACAAATCTGTCGTTCTGCCCCTGAACAGGCAGTTGACCCACTGTTCCTAGGCCGTCATTGAAAATAATAATTTGTTCTTAACTGACTTGCCTAGTAAAATATTTATTTTATTTTTTGTTTTTCTTAAAACTGCATTGTTGGTAATATAAGCATTTCGAGGTAAGGTTGTATTCGGCTCATGTGACAAATACGATTTGAATTGATCAGTTTAGACAAGTCGAAAGACAACAATTTACAGTTGTGAATGCTACACACTTGTGAAAATATATGAAGAAAATAAAAATATGCATGTTCCTCTATCTTGGTACTCAGACTGGCTGTAGACAAGTCTATACAGTCTGTTTCATAAGTCATGTTCAAGCAAGGAAGGCAGTCTATAGGTGTGGTTGTGTGTGCTGGAGGAAATCTTCAGCACACACCACCATCTGCCTGAATATATGTGAGACTGCTGTCTGTCTGTGCACTTTTCACTGCACCCAGATTGCAGATCGAGAAGCCCTTAATTGGACTGTCTTGCATGTCTGTGATTGGCCAGGAGCATCTGTCAGTCAGGCTGCAGAATCCTGCAGAGGGCGGGTCCTTGAGTGGAGGAAGAACAGTCCAGGCGTGTCAAGCCTCGGCTGCACCCCCTCTCTCATTTGTCATGTTTTGCGTTAGTGTTCCAGTTTTCTTTAAGGAACCCTGTGAACCATGGACAACCCCCTCTCTCATCCCTCTCTCAGCCCCCCTCCATATTTCAGATGGAGTAAATCCCTGAGCTTGCTGAAGGCTGCACCTAACATTTGGAAATGATGTGTGATGTACAGGAAGTGACAGCTATCCTCATTCCTGTGTCATAGTTTATGTCACTCAGCGAGCTGGCGCTCTGTCTTGTCCCTCTCTCACCCCTCTCTCATCCCTTTGTCATCCTTCTCTTAGCCAGTCACCCTTCTCTCATCCTTCTTTCACCCATCTCTTTCATCCATCTCTTTAACCCT
The DNA here is from genome assembly GCF_023373465.1 of Oncorhynchus keta. NCBI lineage: Eukaryota > Metazoa > Chordata > Actinopteri > Salmoniformes > Salmonidae > Oncorhynchus > Oncorhynchus keta. The sequence goes on from NC_068421.1 coordinate 26,624,402, forward strand.
TCTCTTTCATCCATCTCTTTAACTCTTCTCTTTCATCCATCTCTCTCACCTCTCTCTTATCCATTCTCACCCCTCTCTCTCACCTCACTCTCTCTCACCCCTTTCTTTCACCCCTTTCTTTCACCCCTCTCTCACCTCACTCTCTCGCACCCCTTTCTTTCTCCCTGTCTCTTTCTCAATCCCCCTCTCTTTCACCCCTCTTTTTCATCCATCTCTCTCATCCTTCACTCTCATCCTTCACTCTCACCCCTCTTTCCCTTACCCCTCTCTCTCACCCCTTTCTTTCACCCCTTTCTTTCACCCCTCTCTCTCACCTCACTCTTTCTCACCCCTTTCTTTCACCCCTCTTTTTCATCCATCTCTCTCATCCTTCACTCTCTCATCCTTCACTCTCTCACCCCTCTCTCCCTTACCCCTCTCTCTCACACCTTTCTTTCATCAATCTCTCTCACCCCTCTCTTATCCATCGCTCATCCCTCACTCTCTCACCCCTCTCTCTCTCACCCCTCACACTCTCTTGCCCCTCTCTCGCCCCTCTCTCTTTCTCTCTCTCACCCCTCTCTCATTCCTTTCCTCAACCCCTTTCATATCCCTCTTGCTAACCCCTCTCTTCCCTCTCTCACCCCTTTATCATCCCTCTCTCTCACCCCTCTCAGGCTCCCATACCACAGCCTCGTAAAAGGTCAGAGTTTAGACTTTAGATTATTGGTTCTATGCTCTCTATAAAACATACATTCCTACCAAAGACAGAACCTCAACCCTGCCTTGATTTTGGTGTGCCATTTCACTAGGTTATGCTTATAAATACCATGTCTGTATGTTTGCTCTGTCTCGCACAAACATGTCCACCCCAGGTGCATGATGGAAGTCTGACGGTGCTGGGGATCACTCGGAACGACAGAGGGGCGTATACGTGTCGAGCCTTCAGCGACCAGGGAGAGGTGCTCCACACCACCCGTCTGCTGGTCCAAGGTAAGAGGGCAACGGTCACACTGTAATGTCACAGATGGGTGTAACTTGAAAGGTTGTTATGGTGGTGTGAGGGAGAAATCATGACTTTTCTCAACTGAGGTGCACACTGATTATTGAGGATGAGTTTTGAGGAGAAGATTCCTAGGACAATTGCTGGCTGAATACTGAAAGAACAGTTTGTCCTGACTTCCTGAAAATTCCCTTATCAGTTCATCTTTACGCTATTTTTACCTTACACCTGCTTTTAAACATCTATTACATGCCTACAGCTATGCAGTACTGTGTCTAGATTGTGTTTAAGATGGAGAAATTAAGTCCTGCCTCTCTCTACTTAAACAGTCTCTGTTTCCTGCCTTTGTCACAGTATGCAGGGTTAGTGTTTGGTTTTATCAGTGTGGTAATATGGTTTAGTCGGTATCAGTCAATAATCTTAAATCCTCTCCTGACCTAGTCTGTGGCTACTGCTGCTGCTGGTGTGTGTGCATATCACTGTCTGTCTGAGGCATACATCACTGTCTGTCTTCGGTCCATTAACCAGGCTCTCTCTCGGCTAGACAGACACAGAACTGGGCTCTGCTCTGCTCAGATAGATGGATCTGATACAGGCTTCCTCCACTTCCGGCCTTTGCCTCTATGTCTACATCAAACACGCGCACACACGTGCACACGCACACACATTCTCTCTCTCTATCAAAACCAGCACTGGATGAGTTAACAGGCTGTACATTAGACGATGGAGCAGGTTGGTTTTATGGTAGGCTTGTTAGGTTTAATGGTGGGGTAAAGATGTGTCAATTTCAGCCAATGTCTAAAAGGAGGATGGGCAAGAAGTCATTGGTTACATCTAGGATTTTGAGTAAGGTTTACTCTACTGACCCCTCTAAACACACTCACACACTGCATGCACATGCCTGACAATACAGGAAGGGGAGGGTTGTCTAGAACAGCTGACAGGTGAGGGGAAAGGTTTCAATTCATTGGTCTGACTGAAGCATCCTCATAAACCTCATACATGTCTTAGATGGTTTGAATAAGGCTTTTGCAAATCCAGAGTGAATTGGAATAAATCTGAGATATAATGATACATATGAGTTTTGTACACAAGCAATATTGTTTTTCACTAAGGAGTATCCATAAGCAGGCTCTGTGGAAATGTGCCAGTGAAGTTGTCTAAGGCTCTCTGAGCAATTACAAGCAGCTATCGGAGGAGTCGTGATTCTCACTAAAGTGATCTGTTTTTATTTGTTCTGTGACTTAACCACTCTTTCAGTAGTCCCTCTTGATGTATAAAGCTATTGTGTATTAAGGAAGTAACCAGGAGGCTTGTAGCTGGGCCCACTTAAAAAGACAGCTTACGTTTCACTGTCTGTAATATAGTACAGAGAGCAGAGCAGCAACCTCAGGGCACTGAGGGCTCATGTTGTGGAGGCATCTGCAAGTCTGGCAACCAAGTGTGTGGTTCAAGTTACAATATGTATGCTTACTGTATCTCATAGGCTACTAGAGAGAAGCTTTTGCCAGGGGTCTTGTCACGGCTGTGTGGAGATACGGACCAAGGCGCAGCGTGCTCGGAGTTCCACATCTTTATTTTTTGTCAAACTTACAAACAACGAACCCATAACATAAGCTGTGCACTAACTCAAAACAAGATCCCACAAAACACAGTGGGGAAATGGCTGCCTAAATATGATCCCCAATCAGAGACAACGATAAACAGCTGCCTCTGATTGGGAACCATACCAGGCCAACATAGAAATAAAACAACCTAGATTACCCACCCTAGTCACACCCCGACCTAACATAAATAGAGAATTAAAAAGGCTCTCTATCAGGGCATGACAGGTCTACTGTACCTATTTAACAATAAGAAGATGCTGAATGGGTCATAAGATAATATTTCAGTATCCATATCTACACTGACTAAAAATATAAACGCAACATGTAAGGCGTTGGTCCCATGTTTCATGAGCCGAAATAAAAGTTCCCAGAAATGTTCCATACACAAGAAAATCTAATTTCTCTCAAATTTTGTGCACAAATTTGTTTACATCCATGGTAGTGAGCATTTCTACTTTGCCAATTTAATCCATCTACCTGACAGGTGTGGCATATCAAGAAGCTGATTAAACAGCATGATCATTACACAGGTGCACCTTTTTCTGGTGCCACTATAAATTGTGCAGTTTTGTCAAACAACACAATGCCACAGATGTCAGTTTTGAGGGAGTGTGCAATTGGCATGCTGACTGCAGGAATGACCACCATGGCTGTTGCCAGAGAATAAAATGTTAATTTCTCTACCATAAGCCGCCACCAACATAATTGTAGGGAATTTGGCAGTACGTCCGAATGGCCACACAACTGCAGACCACGTGTAACCACAACAGCCCAGGACCTCCACATCTGGCTTATTCACCTGTGGGTTCGTACGAGACCAATCATCCGGACAGCTGATGAAACTGAGTTTGCACAACTGAAGAATTTATGCACAAACTGTCAGAAACCATCTCAGGGAAGCTTGTTGTCCTTACCAGGGTCTTGACCTGACTGCAGTTTGGCGTCATAACTGACTTCAGAGAGCAAATGCTCAACTTCGATGGCCACTGGCATGCTGGAGAAGTGTGCTCTTCACAGATGAATCCCGGTTTCAACCGTACCGGGCTGATGGTAGACAGCGTGTATGGCGTCGTGGGCAAGCGGTTTTCTGATGTCAACGTTGTGCCCCATGGTGGCGGTGAGGTTATGGGATGGGCAGGCATAAGCTATGGACAACAAACACAATTGCATTTTATTGATGGCAATTTCAATGCACAGAGATACCGAGATCCTGAGGCCCATTGTGCCATACATCCACCTCTATCACCGCAAGGCTCTACACAATTCCATGTAAGCTGAAAGTGCCCCAGTTCTTCCATGGCCTGCATACCCACCAGACATGTCACCCATTGAGCATGTTTGGGATGCTCTGGATCAACATGTATGACAGCGTGTTCCAGTTTCCGTCAATATCCAGCAAATTCGCACAGCCATTGAAGAGGAGTGAGACAACATTCCACAGGCCATAATCAACAGTCTGACCAGCTCTATGTGAAGGAGATGTGTCGCGCTGCATGAGGCAAAAGGTGGCCACACCAATACTGACTGGTTTTCTGATCCACGCCTCTAACTTTTTATAATGTTCCTGTGACAAACATGCATATCGGTATTCCCAGTCACGTGAAATCCATAGATTAGGGCCTAATGAATTTAATTTAATTGACTGATTTCCTTATTTGAACTTTAAATCAGTAAAATCTTTGAAATTGTTGCATGTTGAGTTTATATAATTTTTCAGTGCATGTTTTGTTGTGCACTAAAAGCCTTTGTTTGTTTCCTCTAGGGCCACCGTATATTAAGTCACCGCCAGAGAACATCACTGTCAACATATCCCAGAATGCACGCTTCACCTGTCAAGCAGAGGCGTATCCAGGCAACCTGACCTACACCTGGTTTTGGGAGGAAGATAACGTCTACTTCACTAAGAAGTAAAGTTATAATTGAGATCGTGTGTCTGATTGTCTGTGTGCCTTCCCTTTGGTATTTTAGTCTATTTCACCCTGTCATCTAAAGGCTTTTGAATCTTGTGTCCACTCCTGTGACCTTAAAGTATTTTGTACTGTGTCTTGGCATAATTATTATGTGAGACTTCCAGACCCTGTCTTGATTCAGTGACTTTGAATGTGTGTGTCTGTGCTGGTGCCCTGCTCTGCTGTGGTCCAGCAGCAGTAAGAGAGGGCCTAGTAGGGGCTGTCTGGAGCACGCCAGCCGGGTTAGCACGCTCTGATGACAATTCCACATGCCTCTTCTACTGTAGTAATGATCTGAAGCGTAGCCAGGAGCTGTCAGACTCGCCCCAAGCACCGCTTTAGTTTAGTGATGGAGACGTTTTAGAAAGAACAAGTGACTGGGAGACCAAGTGTCTGTCTGGGAGAATCAACCTATCAGAGAGTCCCTTAGAAAGAAGCCCATCTCAAATAGGTTTCTAAAGGCCTAGAAAAAGGCTGTGCATAATCAACCCTAGGATAAGACACTACTGTCCTAGTTGGGCTGCTTACAATGTTTGGTCTATCCTTGGAGGCAACAGTCTATCACGAAAGGGTATTTTTGGTCTAATCATACGATTTATTTACTCAAAAATATTCATAGTTTAGATTAAAATATTCCCTCTGCTATTTATTTAGCATAATGTCCTCTCAAATATTACTCAAATGAACATGGTGTGAGGTTTGTTTGTTCTTTGTTTGAAACACAGCGGGAATAGAATATCTGCCAGTGTACTCTTCATGAGGGTACTTCATTTAAAGTGGCAGTGCGAGAGAAAACACTAAGGCTGGAGCATCAGGTGATTGTGGAAATTAGGGGATTTATTTGACATTCAACTACTTCATCTTTTGGAAGCTATTCAGCCTGGTTGGATTTGACCAAATGCTCCCCTCTCATGGCAAGCTTGTGCAATTACATTAATGCAGCCCCAAGTGTGCGAGTGTGTCTCTATGCTATGGCATATTCGATAACTTCTGCTTCCTCTCTGCAGTGACCTGAAAAACCGAGTACGCATCCTCATCGACGGAACCCTCCACATCTTCCGGGTGAAACCAGAGGATGCTGGGAAATACACCTGCAGCCCAAGCAACAGCCTCGGAACTCCACCGTCAGCATCGGCACAGCTCTCTGTTCAGTGTGAGTGTTACCATGGCGATGGGGGGAGGGTAAGGGGGAGGGGCAGACAAGGCTGGCTGGCAGTACTGGAACAGGAGGAGAAATAACAGTATCACAACCTGCATAATGGCAGCCAGAACACTGCTGATGTATTGTCATTGGTGATGCAGTACCATGCATATCGCCCTGCTGAAACTTTTCCACCCTTGGCTGAATTTCAGAGTCAAAGGTCGGGACGAGGGAATGATTAGATATTCCTACTGCTCATCATCTTGGCAGGTTCTCTCTCATCACCATATTCTTTGCAATTTTTCCCAGTCTATGATTCCAGTCTCTGTAGAGTTGTTTATCTTCCATATTGCTAGACACTGAAAGAGACAGTCTGCTAGTCTCACCCAATAGCATGCTGCTCAGTCTATCCTTCTCCCCTTAGAGAAAGAGTCTTGGTCTCCTCAATGTGCTGGACTGAATTGAAATGGTGACCTTTTAGTTAATCTGGTATGTGGGGGGGAAATGCCACCAGGCCGGATGTCTAAGTGTGTTTGCTACTATGCTAATTCCCTCTGGAGTCACTGGTCATTGATATCTGTGTTCTTAGAAAGAGAGAGATCTAGATACACTACCAGCCGACCATGACTGTCTTTGTGATTGGCTTCAGAGGGTGACCAGAGCCCCTCGCTGAAACGATAAACCAAATTCAGCAGTCCTTTTTCCTGTTATGTACTATCCAAGTTGATAGCTAAAAACAATTAGTTAGCAGCTAGCTTGGGCCACCATAAAGTCACTTATAAAATACTATTTCTTCCATGGTTTCCATACCGACCAACTTATTACAGGAGAAGTACCTGGCAGTTGTAATTGTGATTTAACAGTTTCAGACTTTATGCTCCAGTCTAATTTCACTGAAAACATCTCCCGTCCATCTATACAAAACCTTGTGCTCTGTCCTCTCTGACCTCTAACCTCTGACCCTCAGACCCTGCTCGCGTGCTCAACATGCCCTCCATCATATACGTCCCACGGAAACTGCCAGGGATCATCCGCTGCCCAGCGGACGCCAACCCGCCGGTGATATCAGTGAAGTGGGAGAAAGATGGCTACCCTCTCAGAGTGGAGAAGGTCAGTCTCAGTCTGCCATCTGTGGGGGCCTCTGTCTGTCTGGACTGATGCTGATAACACCTCATTCATCAAAACAGCTGTTCACAAAGTATCCCAGACTAGAATTGCAGATCTTTCCCTTTTAGACCATAATGAATGTGATTTATATGGACACGAATCCTAGATCAGCACTCCTTTAACGCTCTTTGAATACAGGTCCTGACATGTTTTAGAGAATATTGCATCCCTGTGATGTTGAGTGTACCTCCTCTCTCCTGTCCCAGTACCCTGGATGGAGCCAGGCACCGGATGGGAGTATCCGGGTGGCGGAGGCCACAGAAGACTCCCTCGGCACCTACACCTGTATGCCTTTCAACGCCCTGGGTACTAAGGGCCAGTCTGACCCGGCCATTCTGGTGCTAAAGGTACTGGTACTGGAAGAAACATCTGACCAAATGTTATATGTGTAGTCTTCTCTCCCCCCTTTTGGTGAGACTTGTTGTGAGACTTGGTCTGTGACATTGTGTGTGTGTTGGCCCGGCCCACAGGATCCCCCCTACTTTAACGTGAGGCCTGGTGGGGAGTACCGCCAAGAGGCTGGTAGAGAGCTGGTCATCCCCTGTGCTGCCTCGGGAGACCCTGAGATACCAACCATCACCTGGAGGAAGGTATGACACCACGCTACAGCTGGGACTAGTCTGGGAAGAGAAACATGGAAAACTCAAACTGCTTTTTTGATATAACAACCAGGGAACTGTGTGTGTGCTTGTGTGTGTGCGCATGTGTGTGCATGTGTTCAAGGTGGGGAAGCCCAGCAAGAGTAAGCACAACATCCTTTCCAGTGGCAGCTTACAGTTCCTGTCCCTCAGCAAGGAGGATCATGGGGAATGGGAGTGTGTGGCCACCAATGTGGTCACCAGCATCACTGCCAGCACGCGCCTCCTCGTCATTGGTACCGTCCCCTGTGACCTCATAATCCTCTGTCCCCATGCATGTCTGATGATCCTAGTCATCGATACAGTCCCCCTGTATTTTCTCAGTTTAGGGTTCAGAATTTCAGTTAATCTGAATTTAAGTAGTTTGACAGCAACCCTGCAGCTTTTTGTTCCCATTCATGATGACCCTAGTCCCAGCTGTACTGTATGTTTACTGAAGTACTGCTTAGACATTCATGATGACCCTAGTCCCAGCTGTACTGTATGTTTACTGAAGTACTGCTTAGACATTCATGATGACCCTAGTCCCAGCTGTACTGTATGTTTACTGAAGTACTGCTTAGACATTCATGATGACCCTAATCCCAGTTGGACTATATGTATTCTGAAGTACTGCTTAGACATTCATGATGACCCTAGTCCCAGTTGTACTGTATGTTTACTGAAGTACTGCTTAGACATTCATGATGACCCTAGTCCCAGCTGTTCTGTATGTTTACTGAAGTACTGCTTAGACATTCATGATGACCCTAGTCCCAGCTGGACTGTATGTTTACTGAAGTACTGCTTAGACATTCATGATGACCCTAGTCCCAGTTGTACTGTATGTTTACTGAAGTACTGCTTAGACATTCATGATGACCCTAGTCCCAGCTGAACTATACTGTATACTAGATATTCATGATGTACTGTATGTTTACTGAAGTACTGCTTAGCTGATGACCCTAGTCCCAGATATGTTTACTGAAGTACTGATGACATTCATGATGACCCTAGTCCCAGCTGTACTGTATGTTTACTGAAGTACTGCTTAGACATTCATGATGATAGTCCCAGCTGACTGTATGTTTACTGAAGTACTGCTTAGACATTCATGATGACCCTAGTCCCAGCTGTACTGTATGTTTACTGAAGTACTGCTTAGACATTCATGATGACCCTAGTCCCAGCTGTACTGTATGTTTACTGAAGTACTGCTTAGACATTCATGATGAGTCCCCTGTATGTTTACTGAAGTACTGCTTAGACATTCATGATGTCCCAGATATTCTGATGACCCTAGTCCCAGCTGTACTGTATGTTTACTGAAGTACTGCTTAGACATTCATGATGACCCTAGTCCCAGCTGGACTGTATGTTTACTGAAGTACTGCTTAGACATTCATGATGACCCTAGTCCCAGCTGTACTGTATGTTTACTGAAGTACTGCTTAGACATTCATGATGACCCTAGTCCCAGCTGGACTATATGTATACTGAAGTACTGCTTAGATATTCATGATGACCCTAATCCCAGCTGTACTGTATGTTTACTGAAGTACTGCTTAGACATTCATGATGACCCTAGTCCCAGCTGTACTGTATGTTTACTGAAGTACTGCTTAGACATTCATGATGACCCTAGTCCCAGCTGGACTATATGTATACTGAAGTACTGCTTAGATATTCATGATGACCCTAGTCCTAGCGGGACTATATGTATGCTGAAGTACTGCTTAGACAAGTGACTTGCTTGTGTGTTTACAGTACATATGAGTAATAAGCATGCCTCAGGACTTCTCACAGTCATACACCCTAGCTGGCACCTTCCCAAGTGTCCCCTCACTGGAGTGACAGCTGACATGTCAGAGGTGCTGAGTGTGGAGAGGACAGCTTTGACGTTTCTGACCATAGTGGTCAGGGCAGCAGGTCTCCATTTAATCCCAGTACAAAGGTGCTGGGTCTTGGACACACAACTGGGGCTAGGGATGATGATGGTCTGGCCAAGCCATAGACCTTCACTCACCTTTACCTCACCATTGGTCAACACCTCACAGTACAGGGCATTAGCCAATCAGATAGGCCATTCGCAGCCATTGTAGACAGTTATATACTGTAGAGGACTGTGAATGGTAATGGCAGCACAATGTACATTATTTGACTTAATAGGACACATTTTTGGACAATGATAGTCATTCTGTGTGAGAAAGCTTTTTATACATTGACAAAAGAGCTGTTATGGGAATAACACACTTGACTCATACTGTGGTTATTGAAGAATGGTCATCCTAACCTTCACTGTACAGTACATATAGACCTAACAGATTGCGCTATCACTCTTTAGTGTGGGCCAGAGCAATATACAGTAGAGATAGAGAGGTATACTGTCGATGGTTCTGGTATTAAATATGATGGTCTCTTCTCTTTGACCCTCAGGCACCAGCCCACATGCTCCAGGCAGCATTCGTGTGTTGCCCTCGGTGACCTCGGCCAACGTGTCCTGGGAGCCGGGTTATGACGGAGGCTTTGATCAGACATTCTCAGTGTGGTACGGCCCAGTGTGAGTACTCCCAGCATTCTCTAGTCTCCCATCAGATCTTATACTCAGATTGCAGTTGATTCCCCTAATAGAGGTGGAGGGACAGAGACTTTGGGGATTGATCTTCAATAGATATGATTTGTAGGGATCTGATTTGTTATCAACAGGGCTGTTGTGGTGACCGTATTACCGCCACACTGGTGGTCACAAGTCATGAAGCCAGTAAAATTCCACATGAACATTTAGTCTCGGTAATTAGGCTTCTCCGAGCTCTGATGCTGCTGCTAGTCGTTACTAGCTTACCAAACTTGCTTTCTGCCTGGTACTCAGCACTCTATTGTCCCTCTAATCACTCTGTCATCAATGCAAATGTAATCAAAAATCTAATCAAACACTTCATGAGCGCCCATGAGCTCCTGTTGCCAACATTTCTATAGGCTATGCAATTGCATGAGAAAACAGAGTGATGGCCTCTATTAAAAAGAGGAGGACCCCATCAGCTTTCTATAGGCTAGGCCTAATATATCTATTTCTCAACCTTCCTAATATTAAGCACATTGCTTATCTTTACAACAGTAGTATAGCCTACCTGGCTGGCATGAAAATAAACCACGGGGAAAAGCATTGTAATGATCGTCGTTGGTGGAATTAGACCAAGATGCAGCGTGGGGTAGGTTAATCATACTCTTTAATGATAACCAGAAAACCAAGAAAGAGAGAACCAATTAAACATACAGTCTTGTAGGGCTCAACAGCAACAATACAAGGACAAGATCCCACAACATAGATGGGAAAAAAGGCTACCTAAGTATGATTCCCAATCAGAGACAACGATAGACAGCTGCCTCTGATTGGGGACCACACTCTGCCAAACACAAAGAAATACAACACATAGAATGCCCACCCAAATCACACCCTGACCAAACCAAATAGAGACATAAAAAGGCTCTCTAAGGTCAGGGCGTGACAACTGTCCTCCATTCGCTATTTAAATGCATAGATTACATGTTTCGATACAGGTGTATGATAATGGTCCATTCTAAATCAAACAAATGTCACATATATTATTTAGTATATGTAAAGACAAGATGAAATCAAGAATAGTCTAATGGGTGACAATATTAGCCTGTCACTTGTACCTTTTTCAGGACCCTATCTTTGAAAGATAATTCGTAAAATCCAAATAACTTCACAGATCTTCATTGTAAAGGTTTTAAACACTGTTTCCCATGCTTGTTCAATGAACCATAAACAATTAATGAACACATGTGGAACTGTCGTTAAGACACTAACAGCTTACAGACGGTAGGCAAATAAGGTCACAGTTATGAAAACTTAGGACACTAAAAAGGCCTTTCTACTGACTCTGGAAAACACCAAAAGAAAGATGCCCAGGGTCCCTGCTCATCTGCGTGATCATGCCTTAGGCATGCTGCAAGGAGGCATGAGGACTGCAGATGTGGCTAGGGCAATAAATTGCAATGTCTGTACTGTGAGACGCCTAAGACAGCGCTACAGGGAGACAGAACGGACAGCTGATTGTCCTCGCAGTGGCAGACCATGTGTAACAACACCTGCACAGGCTTGATACATCCGAACATCACACCTGCGGGACAGGTACAGGATGGCAACAACAACTGCCTGAGTTACACCAGGAATGCACAATCCCTCCATCAGTGCTCAGACTGTCCTCAATAGGCTGAGAGAGACTGGACTGAGGGCTTGTAGGCCTGTTGTGAGGCAGGTCCTCACCAGACATCACCAGACATATGGGCACAAACCCACCAAACTGGACCAGACAGGACTGGCAAAAAGTGCTCTTCACTGATGACTCACGGTTTTGTCTCACCAGGGGTGATGGTCGGATTCGCGTTTATCGTCGAAGGAATGAGTGTTACACCGAGGCTTGTACTCTAGAGCGGGATTGATTTGCAGGTGGAGGGTCTGTCATGGTCTGGGGCGGTGTGTCACAGCATCATCGGACTGAGCTTTACAGGGAAGACATCCTCTTCCCTCATGTGGTACCCTTACTCCAGGCTCATCCTGACATGACCCTCCAGCATGACAATGCCACCAGTCATACTGCTCGTCCTGTGCATGATTTCCTGCAAGACAGGAATGTCAGTGTTCTGCCATGGCCAGCGAAGAGCCCAGATCTCAATCCCATTGAGCACATCTAGGACCTGTTGAATCAAGGGTGAGGGCTAGGGCCATTCCTCCCAGAAATGTCTGGGAACTTGCAGGTGCCTTGGTGGAAGAGTGGGGTAACATCTGACAGCAAGAACTGGCTAATCTGGTGCAGTCCATGAGGAGGAGATGCACTGCAGTACTAATGCAGCTGGTGGCCACACCAGATACTGACTGTTACTTTTGATTTTGACCCCCCCCCCCCTTTGTTCAGGGACACATTATTCCATTTCTGGTAGTCAAATGTCTGTGAAATTTACGTCTCAGTTGTTGAATCTTATTTTCATACAAATATTTACATACAAAATAAATGCAGTTGACAGTGAGAGGACGTTTCTTTTTTTGCTGAGTTTAGATTGACATAGGCTAGTGCTTTTGCTGTACGTTAGGCCTACTCATCTTGTTGGCTGACGAAAAGTAAATGTGAACAGTTCATCCAATATCTTCAATATGCTCCTCGGAATTGGATAAGGACGCACGCAGTTGTGTCCCCGTTGTGTCTGTCTTAACAGAAAGACAGACCCAATCACTGACAGAGAGCAGTGTGAGTGAGAGGCGCTTCGGATTGCGCAGCACACTCAGGGAGAAGGGCACAATGCAGCAATCCAGGCCGCAAAAGGCATGGATTTTTCTAGGGTGCATGATGGCCACAAAGGGGATGCCGCGGTGAAATTGGAGGCATTATCAAGTGCTTGTCAAATTGTTAATGACAGAATACTGGAGTGTGTACAACCTGCGCAAAAAAAACAAAGCAGAGCTCATGCCCTTCAAGTTACTTTTTTCAAATCATCATTAGAGTCTCATCATCCAGCGTTACAATGTATTCAAATCATAACATATAGCCCAACGTTTGTAGAACAACTAAAGTTACATTAATAACTCTAAATTAAGCATATAGGAGTACCTATTTATTTGTTAACTGCTCAACACAGAATAGCCGCATGTGCGCACTCCCTCACATCGTTTGGAGACGATATTTATAATTTATTCAGCTTTGTTCGATTGTATTGTAGACCTGCTGTTTTCAACTCTCTAGAGACAGCAGGAGCGGTAGAGATACTCTGAATGATTGGCTATGAAAAGACAACTGACATTTACTCCTGAGGTGCTGACCTGTTGCACCCTCGGCAACCACTGTGACTAATATTATTTGACCCCGCCGAACATTTGAACATCTTGGCCATGTTCTGTTATAATCTCCACCCGGCACAGCCAGAAGAGGACTGGCCACCCCTCGTAGCCTGGTTCCTCTCTAGGTTTCTTCCTAGGTTTTGGCTTTATAAATACATTTGATTGATTATTCTTCATACTATAAAATAATATAAAATAATGCCACAGAATTATAAGCAAATCTCCCACAGCCATTTGGCATAGCCACATCAGGACCTAACATAACCTGATTAGGACTGGCGGAACCCCTTTCCGCTAGCGGAACCCCTCGCCAATGAAATGAAATTGCAGGGCGCCAAATACAAATCAACAGAAATCTCATAAATCAAATTTCTCAAACATACAAGTATTAGGCACCATTTTAAAGATACAATTCTCGTTAATCCAGCCACAGTGTCTGATTTAAAAAATGCTTTACAGCGAATGCTCCACACACGATTATGTTAGGTCACCACCAACTCACAGAAATACACAGCCATTTTCCAGCCAAAGAGAGGAGTCACAAAAAGCACAAATAGAGATAAAATTAATTACTAACCATTGATGATATTCATCAGATGACACTCATAGGACTTCATGTTACACAACACGTGTATGTTTTGTTCGGTAAAGTTCATATTTCTATCCAAAAATCTTATTTTACATTGCCGTGTTACGTTCAGTAGTTCCAAAACATGCAGAGATGTTGATGAAAATACAACTATTATACATTAATCTTTAAGATGCACTTCTCCTTAATGCAACCGCTGTGTCAGATTTAAAAAACTTTCCGGAAAAAGCATAATCTGAGAACGGCGCTCAGAGCCCAAACCAGCCAGAGAAATATCCACCATGTTGGGTAGTCAGGATTATTCATAAATAGCATTATAAAAATTAACTTACATTTGATCTTCATCAGAATGCACTCCCAGGAATCGCAGTTCCACAATAAATGCTTGTTTTGTTCGATAATGTCCATCATTTATGTCCATTTATGTCCAATAGCTTCTTTTGTTAGGGCATTTGGTAAACTAATCCAAAAGCGCGATCTGGTCCATTCGGATGAAATGTTAAAAAAGTTATATTACAGGTCGAAGAAACTTGTCAAACTAAGTATATAATCAATCTTTAGGATGTTTTTATCATAAAAGTTAAATAATGTTCCAACCGGAGAATTCCATTGTCTGTAGAAAAGCAATGGAACGAGAGCTACCTCTCAAGTGAAAGCGCGTGACTGAGAATGAGGCTGTAGGCAGACCCCTTAGTCAAACAGCTCCCATCCGGCCCCCTTCACATGAGAAGCCTGAAACAACGTTTTAAAGACAGTTGACATCTAGTGGAAGCCTTAGGACGTACAAAATAACCCATATCCCACTGTGAATTCGATAGGGGCTGAGTTCAAAAACTACAAACTTCAGATTTCCCACTTCCTGTTTGGATTTTTTCTCAGGTTTTTGCCTGCCATATGAGTTCTGTTATACTCAGACATCATTCAAACAGTTTTAGAAACTTCAGAGTGTTTTCTATCCAATACTACTAATAATAGACAAATATTAGCATCTGGGACTGAGTAGGAGGCAGTTCACTCTGGGCACGCTATTCATCCAAAAGTGAAAATGCTGCCCCCTATCCCAAACAAGACAAGGACAACTGAGTATGCTATTCTGTTCTTCTGAAATAAATTGTGGATTTATTGTGAAGGTGTAGGCTAAATTACATGGATTTATTAGCCTACATTCCATTTTAAAAAGTCTATGTGTGGAACCCAGGAGATGCTAAATGTGCTTATGTTAATTATAATCGGTCAATTACCGTGAGACCAACAGTTTTTTGCTTGACAATCACCGACTGACAAAATGTTGTGACCGCTACAGCCCTAGTTATCAATAAGGAAATATTGATAATTTAATTACTTTAATTATTACAAAGGTATCCAGGGGGAAACATATAACAGTATCCAGGGGGAAGCATACAACGGTATCCAGGGGGAAGCATATAACGGTATCTAGGGGGAAGCATATAACGGTATCTAGGGGGAAGCATACAACCGTATCCAGGGGGAAGCATACAAACGTATCCAGGGGGAAGCATATAATGGTATCCAGGGGGAAGCATACAACGGTATCCAGGGGGAAGCATACAACTGTATCCAGGGGGAAGCATACAACGGTATCCAGGGGGAAGCATATAATGGTATCCAGGGGGAAGCATACAACCGTATCCAGGGGGAAGCATACAACTGTATCCAGGGGGAAGCATACAACGGTATCCAGGGGAAGCATATAATGGTATCCAGGGGGAAGCATACAACCGTATCCAGGGGGAAGCATACAACCGTATCCAGGGGGAAGCATAAAACCGTATCCAGGGGGAAGCATACAACGGTATCCAGGGGGAAGCATAGAATGGTATCCAGGGGGAAGCATATAACGGTATACAGGGGGAAACATACTATCATCAACAGACAGGTACTACAACACCATTTTGACAGCACAATGCTAATGGTTTATTACTCAGTCCTTCAGTAATGTTACTCAGTATTTGTATTTACATTATTTGCATTGTTGAAGAGTTGGGCATACAGTAAATCACAGAAGATGCATAATTCATGTGTTCATTCATTTATTAAAGGCGTAATGGAAAGACATTGCAGCAACATTCTATTAGGCAACATCCACGAGGTGCCATAAAATCACCATTATCATTTGATGTACATGTCAGCAGTCATACGGAGCCATACTGTGTTGAATGGTGGCTGCGTGTGAATAATAATCTGATAGAAGTGGTGCTTTTGGCAGTCTAATATTAACAGCCCTTCTCATCCATCTCTCTGTCATGGCCTGATGACACCTTAATGGACATTTTTTTGACAGTAATATTAAACCATGTGCTTTGAGGAACATTGCATATACATGGAGACATCTCTTGTGCATTTACATAATGAATTACTTTGTACAGAGAGCTGTTACTACAAATGTAAGAGTCAAAGTGATCTAATTACCTTTAGTTTAGATTACAGAGATGGTGACGTGAATGTGAAGAGGACATTAAACAGAGTGAAATATATCCTAGCAACAGTATTGTATTGCAACACTGTGGCCCATTGCCTGTGTAGTTTGACAGAGGCACACTACATAAGACTGTCTATCTAATGTACACCATATATGCTATCTGAGTGTTACTAGGATGGCCCGTTGACCTTATAGTCGGGGTGCAGGTTAGTTAGTATTGATACCTCTCTCTGTGTTTCTGTCCTCCAAGGTTGAAAAAGGAGAATTTTGGCCCCCATGACTGGCACTCCATGCCGGTGTCGGGGTCTCAGACGTGGTTGGTGGTGCCGGGGCTGGAACCCAGGACAGAGTATCAGTTCAGCGTCCTGGCACAGAACAAGCTGGGCACAGGCCCTTTCAGCGAGGTTGTGACGGTTAACACAGTAGGTAGGTGGCACCAGTGCCAGAACAACTGCCTACAATGGACTGATACTGTATGCCTATACTTGTATTTTGTATTTATTAAGGACCCCATTAGTTTGTGCCAAGGCAGCAGCTACTCTTCCTGGGGTCCAGCAACATTAAGGCAGCTATATACAATTTAAAGTATTACATGACATTACATTTCATAACACATTCTGTTCCCACAGGCCACTACTCTGCTATCACATATCTACAATACAAAATCCATGTGTATGTGTGGATTTAGATACCTAGAATTTACTATTTGTAATGCATGTTCTTTTAGACAAGGCATATATCATAAGCTATAGAGTTAACTTAAAATATTTGTACTTAAAGGTTC
The DNA here is from genome assembly GCF_023373465.1 of Oncorhynchus keta. NCBI lineage: Eukaryota > Metazoa > Chordata > Actinopteri > Salmoniformes > Salmonidae > Oncorhynchus > Oncorhynchus keta. The sequence goes on from NC_068421.1 coordinate 26,641,535, forward strand.
ATACATCAGTGTGTCCATTTCAGACATGTCATGTTGATTCTGTATGCTCACAATATCATTGAAACCACTGCTCTCTAGAGCTATCTTCTAGAATGCAGTTTGTAATTGCTCTCACCATCTTCTGTTTATCCCTGATTGATCACATGTGAATGTATGGGTTTGTTATGGCTGTTTGAATAATATGAATTGCTTAACTTCCTTCCAAAACTGCTCTGTTCTCTTGTCCCCTTAGTGTCTCCCCTGAGTACCCCTGAACCACAGGTGCTTCTTACTCCACCACGGTGCCTCACAGCCAATCGCACACAGCACGGCGTCCTGCTCACATGGCTCCCGCCAGCCAATCACTCCTCGCCGGTCGACCGCTACATCATGGAGTTCCGTCTTGGAGAGAGGTGGGAGGTCCTCGACGATCTAATCCCGGCCGGTGAGACTGAGCTGATGGCCAAGGACCTAGTCCAGGTAAAGGACCGTAAATACCTAAATGTATAAACAATGCTGTCTGTTTATAGTGACAACTGTCAATGTGTAATTAGTATCATGGCTCAGCTGTCTACAAGATAATAATGAACACTTTACAAATTACTTGTAAATCCTATATAAATCATTTAAGGTATACCTTCATGTATACTCAAACTGTTATTGCTATTATTTTGCTAATGGCAGTTGTTTTGGGGTAATGACACCGTTAATTTGAGACAGGGGTTATGCTGAGGGGAATTGGACTGTGGATGTGTTATGTGTGTGAAATGGACAGTGGAGGAGTGTGTTGTCTTGTGTCCCTGGCAGGAGTCCTGGTATGAGTTCAGAGTCATGGCTGTCATGGATGACCTCATCAGTGACAGCAGTAATGTGGTGGGAGTGTCCAGCACAGGTAAGTGTTACACCAAATATATTACAATACAATTCAGAATTAGATTAAGAGTATATTCAAATAATATTCCCAAATAACTACAATGGAATATTTTTAAATGCTGCTGATATGTCACTCCATTAAATCCATTTACCTCAATGAGATTGGTGATGATTTGAAGTCCATTTCCACCCCTCCACCCCCCATTTCTGAACCCCTGGGTACCTTTTCCACTTTAGATCCCTTCCCCCCTACAGAGGTGACTGAAGAGGGGTTGGCAAGGCCTGTGGTAGCGGGCGTCGTGGCAACCATCTGCTTTCTAGCGGCTGCGGTGCTCTTCAGTACTCTAGCAGCCTGCTTCGTCAACAAACAACACCGACGAAAACTCAAACGCAAACCAGGTATGCCTCCAATTCATCTAACTGTCTAACTTCTACTGTCCATTCACTGGTCTTGGTTGTAATCTCTAAATCTCTGTTTTGTCTCTTCTAAGACCCTCCCCTGTCTGTAACACACTTCAGGAAAAGCATTGACTCACCGTAAGTACTAAAAACAAACCCAGAGAGATTAAAAAACAGGAGCCAACCTTTTGAGCTCATATGCCGATTCACAATGCAGTAGTCACTGGATTGAATTTAGATGCAACAATAAACTCCTCTTTACCTGTCTTAAGAGTTATTGTTATGGCCTCTGTTCACTTCACTCCTGTTCAGTACCAACTGTCAGGGCAGGGTATCTTTGCTAGGACAAGAGTATGGTTTGGATGTATATTGTGTGTATGTCAAAGGTTTGGAGAGAGGTCTATGTTAAAAGGAATTGGATGTGTTGACTTGCATTATAATGCATGTTCCAGTTGTTTATATCAGAATAGTGAAGTCTAGTCCTCTTGTGACTCCGTGATGGTCCCTCCTGTGTTGTGTGGAGGTTTGGCTTAGTTGACAAATGACCGTGGCCCATGTCATTTGTGTGTCTCCCACCGCAGGCCTCCTCTCACCCCCTTGCCCGGGGTAGAGCCCTGCTGGGACGCGCCAGCCAGGAGCAGCTACATGCCCCCACCAGCCAGCTCCCTGTGAGTGCTTAGCTCCTTGCACCATGCCACAGTGTGTGTTGTGCTGCACTACGCTATGCTGGCTTGGCTGCATGGATAATAAATGAATTTTATAGATTTGATTTACTTAGTGCTCTGCTGGCCTAACCGCATGCACAGTATACATTATATGCACCGTATAGGGATTTGTGTTTGCGTTGGCTCAGCTGCATGCACTGTACTGTGTATATGCACTCTATAGTTGACTGTGTTGTTTACAATGCTGCTCCTGGTGTGTGGCAAATATTAAAAAAAGGGCTAGTTGGATGTCATCTGCTTTATTTTTATGACATAAAAGCATTTGGCGCAGCATATGTTCCCAACAAGACAAATGGCCCTCGGTTTTTACCCAAGAGCAAGTAAAAAAAGTTATATGAGACGGTTTTCATGGCTGCTTGGTAACGGTTCCTTTCTCAAACTTTCGCTGGGGCTACAGTCATTAGCTTCAATGCTAGCAGAATGCACGGGATACTATCAAGTTGAATACAAATGAAACAGGTGTATTTGCTTTGACATGGTGCCATGGCTTTGGATTTTATCTGTCTAGCATAGTAGTGATGCCTACTGTGATTAACATGCTATTTTACTGTGTACAATTAGGCAGTTTATTGATGAATAACTACTGTTTAAGGGGTTCATTATGAAGACATCATGTTTGAGTGTCTGCCTCTGTGTTGGTTGTGTCTGACAGGCTGTCCTCTGGGAAGATCAGTCCAGAGAGCTCCCCTCCCGCCTCGCGGCCCCAATCCCTGTCCTCAGATGGGGCCCACGGCCCGGGCCTGTACGTCAGGAGGCTGCCAAGCCCTCAGAGAGACAGGGACAAAGAGCTCTCCTTCTACAAGAAAACCAAGCGTGCCATAGCCAGCAAGAAGTACAGCGTGTCCAAGCACGAGTCAGAGGTCACCAGCCCCATCGAGCTGATCAGCCGCGGTCCCGATGGTCGTTTCAGCATGGCCAGCCCGCCATCAGCCCACCGCCGCATCCATGGCTTCCCATTCGCCGAGGAGTCCGACATGTATCCTGAGTTCCGGCAGTCGGACGAGGAGAATGACTTTGACCCCGGGCCCCTGCCCCCGATCATGGCCACGCTCCGACCACAGCTCTCCCCAACATCCTCCAGTCTGGAGTCCACGCAGCCCCCCAACTACAGCCCCTGCCTCCACAGGCCCATGGAAGGTATGAGCTTTGTGGAGGGCAGTGGGCATCATGCTGCAGGGCAGGCCCCAGCCTCCCGCTACAGGGATTTTCCACAGGTCCCTTTCTATGGGTATCTAGGCAGCCGCGGGGAATCGGGTATACCACCACCTTTTTACATGCCTGACATCAGTCCCCGTAGTTCCACTCTATCCTCCCCCCCAGGCACTGCTGACGGGGGGCCCTACGGCTATCCCTCCATCCCAGAGGAGAGGGAAGAGATGGAACTCCATCATCAGTACACTGCCTCTGGCCATTCCCTACCACATACACACAGTACTCCCCCTCGCTCCCCTCGCTCACCTGACAGCTGGCAGCCTCACGAGTTCCCCTTCCTGGGTCTGGAGGGGCCCCACTTCATTTATCCACCTCACCACCCCTTACATCATCACCAGGACCTTCCCGATCCTCCACCGTACCCCCCTCTCCACTCTCTCCCCCCCAGCCGCCTGCACCTCCCCAGCCCTCGGCTCCTGCAGCTGGAGGTCCCAATGGCTCCACAGAGCAGGGACCGACCCCCAGGTCCCCCAGCTAGGCACTTAGCTATGCAACAGGCCCAGAGTCTTGGCCAGCTCAGACACACCTCCCATGGTGTGGGTGTACCAGTGTTGCCTTACCCTGACCCGGCAGCCCGTGAAGGGAGCCCAAGCACAGCCCGTAGCAGCAGCCCCCAGTCCTGGCTCAGCCCGAGGTCAGGGCGTAGGACAGACCCCTCCCTGCCCCCGCTGGTCCTCCAGCCCTCCCGCCTCTCCCCCCTCTCCCAGAGCCCTCTTAGCACCCAGCCAGGTTCTCCAGATATTCTAGTCCGCCCCCCGCCCCGCCCCAGCATCCTCCGCACATCCCACTCTCTGGAGATGCCTGAGATCACCCTGCACCCCCAAGCCACTGTCAGTTTCTCCCGAAGGTCCTCCCTGGCCACCTCCCCCACCCAGGGCCAGCAGGGAAGCCGCAGGCCCAGCCCCAGTTACCGTGCCCACATGTCCTATGCCTCCACCGCAGCCAGTTATCCCTCCCAGTCCCCATCTCCCCCTTTGGAGGGCAGGGATGTGTTCGGGCAGTGGCCGTCCCAGAGAAGGACAGAGGAGGAGATGCTGCCCTCAGAGCCCTCCCAGCTCCAGATATCCGCCTCAGGGTAGGTGACCTACACCGGTCCGGCAGGGACAGCAACGCATTAACTAACCCACATAACAAACTTCTCCAACCTGGGCACTCAATTCTTAATGTATCCCCAGTTTATAGAATATAACATAATGTTTTACTTTTGGCATACCAATAATGCTTATTATTAATTAAATATTATTATATTTAGGCTTATATGCAGAAAGCATGTATTTGCATCTGGCACACATCTGATCAGTCATAAACAAGTTATTAATAAAAAAATTGGCAATATACCCATCTGAATCAAGGCAAATGATACAATTCATACTCACTTTTAAAGTGTGTCCTTATGACACATTTTGAAATTTAACCCTAGAACAAAGTCACATCTGATTGATATTGATATTGATCTTTGAATTCTGTAATTATTATTTATAAGATATTTATGTTTTTCTCTGTATGGCGACCCATTTTCAGAAGAAAATGTGATTTTTAACTGCCATAGTTCACAGAAAATACTGTTTGCTAAAGAAAATGTTGGCAGGAAGCCTAACCTAGAATGTGTAAAACGTTACAATTGCATTAAAATGCAATCTGCAACATAGGATTTCAGGTGGCAGACTTATGGGACCTTTGAGCGAATGCTTCACTAAATAATTAACTAGCATATACAGTGTTTTTTTTATTGATTGAAAACTCTGAATACTAGTGTAGTGAGGCAATATTTATTCTTCCATATTTAGTGGATTTCCTTGTATTATTGCCCACCTATGACATCTTAGTAGAGGCTTTCCTTGACTGCTACTGTTTTTTAACTGGTGGTAAATAGCTAAACAAAAAAAAGACGATTGAGTGAGACCTACACTTTGAGTGCCTTCCACCCCTCAAACAAAATGTGAAATGTACAAGATAGCAAAGTTATTTTAATGATATTCAGCATCATTATTGCCCACATAAGCCTTCTATTTCAGGAATTTTCTTCACACATTTGAACATTTGAAAATCTGAGATTTATGACACCTCTTTTTTTAATTTTTTAAAACTTGAGACCATTTGGACAACTTGATAATTTCTAATTATTATCTGTTACGCCCACATAGTCATACAGTATATGCTCTGCAGGACAATAGAAGACATACAAGAGAGCAATATACCTGAGGCGCATATAATCCTCCCCTTTTGTCTGTATACCTACATGCTTCCCCCCTTCCCCCTCACACCCACCTCCTACCTTTCTGAATCCCAGAGATTGCCAGGTTAGCGTAAGAGGTCATGCTCTTTTTCCACCCCTTTACAGTGTCGTGGTCATATGGGCAAGTATAGTGTAGGGCTGCTGGTTTGTACAGTATGAGAGCTCAGGGGTCTTACCTCATCTGTTTTTGATTGATCTCAGCTATCTGGGCAGCGTTGTTGTGAGACGGTCCCCTACGCCGCAATAGGTAAGGGTCGGACCCATGTCGGAGAGGGGAGGCGTCAGCAGGGGAGGGCTCTAATCACTCTCTCCTTTAAAGGGGAATCGCTGACTTTGGGTTGAGCCTCTTTACTGGATTCAAGTTTGCTAGCTCTAATGCTAACTGCTAACATACAGGTTACATTTCCTACAGTTCTTTGGCACAACATGCCTGCTGTCAAGCACAGTAATTAGGCTGGTGAGCAATATTAGGAGCTGGTTTGGACTGTGAAGCAGTATTTGAAATACAGGCACAGTTTCCCTGCACTCAAAAAAGCCTTGAATCAATAGAGGACCCAGATTACTGATAGACTGGAGTATTCCCCTTTAAAGTTTTGTTCCATGTGCAAAATGCCATGCATGCCTTCTCTAAATATCTCTCTTTTGACTCAAACGTATAACAATAATTCTCAAGACTAAATTCTTCGTCACATTCGTCGTCTTAAGTGCTTTCGTTTCTGTCATGTGACTGTTTTTAATGGCCATTTCCTCTTCCTGTCATGTGACTGTTCTTTAACGGCCATTTCCTCTTCCTGCCATCTCCTCCCGTCAGCATGGTGAAGCCTCTGTACACAGTGTTCATGTGGATGAAAGTGTGCTGTACAGTGTTCATGTTTTTTGGAAATGTACTGTAGCTAACTCACTGTGGCCCCTGCACACAGTATTTGTGATTATGAATATCTACTATTTATCTAACGAGGAATGCTTTAATTATCATATTTGTCTCCCCTCTCTGCTAATGGCTCTCAATCTCTCTCTCTCTCTACAGTGATGATGGACAACACCTGTAAACCTTTGTGTTCCTACAGTATGCCTTTTGAAACAATATGTTTTGGCAGAATCACTTGACTTTAGATATCGTCAAGTTAGGTTTTGAAGCAGGTGTATTCAATCCATTAAATGGCAACAAACATTTAATCTCATGAACCTGAACGTAAATATTTGGTGTTGATGAGGTTATTTTGGGTCTTAGTATCATTACTTGCATCTTTCTATGATGGACTGCAAAACAAGAGTATTCATTATGAGGTAAAAATATTTTTCAAAACAGATACCTTTCTGTGTAAAGCTCATCAACGTCCTTCAATTTAACACGGATTTACAATTAGCCAATGATAGATACTGCTCATTTTTAACACATTAAAATATAATCAGTATTAGGGTGATTTTGATTGATATGTCATTCATTAAATGAAAATAATCCACATACCGTAATTCTATTAAAAGATGAGAATCCTCTTTGTTGCCCCACTCAACAAAACAGACAAGCCATGGATTCTCACTGTAGAGCAAGAGGAGCAACTCAGTAACCATAGAAACGGAAGCCTTTCTTATGTAAACTGTTATTACAAATACAGTATAGAGATTAATTTCATTTATGGGTATCTGAAGGTGACAAATATTCTGTCATAATCTTTTTGAGAATTAACACAGTTCGTCCCATAGTACTTTATTAATTCCTCACAATCTAAAGCCAATGAATTTCTCAACAAATCATCAGTCTATTTATGGTTCAATATTACAGAGCCTTTCGGAATCAATGTCCTCCTGACTCCCCATCTGACTAATCACTGAGAGGATAGCGCTCCCCAGTGGTGAGTTAAAGTAAAGCATGTGTGTTGTGCCTGTCTTCTCCTCTTTCTAGGGAACCTCTAGGTGCGTCTTGTGATCCTGCCGGGTCTGAGAGCTTACAAACACTGCTACACCACTGTATTACTAAAGCCAAGAGAGTGGCTGCCAACACCAATAACAACTCCACTTCCAGGAGAAGAACAGGTCAGTCTCTGAACTAAAGAATAGGCCACAGGCCGACACACAACTGTTAGAAGTACCAATAAGAATAACATTTAGTGAGTTCATTGTAGCCTTGTCCCAAATCCGTTTGTGCTGTAAAGCCATATCCAATCATTGTCATGCCTATGTATACTTGTTGGCTTTACAGCACTTAGACAAGTCAGGGGCCATACGAAATGCTTCTGTGTTGTATCCTCAATAACACCACCTCTCCCTCACTAGGTGTGTCTCCCTCTCAGACCCAGCAGCAATCCCAGACTACCCCGGCTCACAGAGAAGATATCTACCTGCACAGGAAGAGGAAAAGGCAGAACAGGAAGAGCCCGTATCTCTTTTTGTCCTCCCTCCTGCGCCGCAGCAGACGCTCTGAGGAGGACCAGGCGGCCATCCTGGCCAGTACAGACTCAGACGGGCCCAACTACGGGACCCTACACTGACCACTGACCAGTATGTCCACTGCTGTCACTCACAGACAGCCCACGCCATGGGACGTGACTACATTGACCCACCAACCTAGATCTCCCTATAACTCCCAAACACTGATGATGATAATCATATGATTCATTCCATTTAGCCTTTGGTAGTGGATAACCTGTCTCTAGCATTTTTCTAATAATTTAGAAACAAAATAAAGATGTTTTCCATGTCTCCCTGAGGATAATGTAGTGAGGGTCACCAGATAAAACATAAGTAATGTAAATAAATTCAAAAATGAAATAGGGGAGAATCTCTTATATTGTAGGAAAGTGCATTGATCTAAATAATTCACAACACCTTAAAAGTCACTGGTCAGGAGGAGTCTATCTGAGGTGTTACAGTGACGCCGTGGACTATAAAACCTGGTGCGTTCCTTAAACAAGGACCTAGGTCTACCTTTCCTACAATTCAAATAGTGTCAGTATCTAACACAGGGTTCTTATCACAAAATATACCTCAGAGTAAGCGTAGAATTGCTGTAATTCTAGTGGTATATACTGTACGTATTTTACATTATTTTTCAAATGAAATAAATGGTGTATATAGTATCATACACTTCCCATATGAAATGGATGCTATGGCCTGAAATCTGATTTTGATCCGCATTTAATATCGATCCCAATCTGCATATTTTGCTTAATCCCAAAATAATATTATCATCCAATACAAGGCGTGATATGATATTGGTACATTTCAAACCACTAAAAGACATATCCTCACTCTCTTGCATGTTGGCTCAAAGCCTTTAACCATGTGATCACATCCAGTAAAGTTGAGCCTATGTTCTTCTTGCTAAGACATACAGTAACCTTGTGTTCAAAAGAGGCCAAATATACACTTGATAGGGTGAGGACAGAAAAGGGGTGAGGAAATGTGATGTCTATACAGTGTTTTTCATTAATATGGAGGAAACCTCGAGTCACTTGTGGAATATGGCACATCTCTAGGTGCCTTGTTTGCCTTTTCTCTCTTGTTTTTGAAAAGTAAATTAACTGCCTTTTCCTTCGCCTTCACACATTCTCTCTCTCTCTGTTGGGACTCATTATAAACTCCAGTCTGACCTGGTGCAGACTCAACTTTTTCTGCCAAGGACACCTAGCTGTGAGGAAGTGGTACTGAAGGTGCATTACTCTGATTCTTTTATAAAAAAAAATATCTTGACTGTGTATATTCTACTAATAGAACAGACTTATAATAACAATTAGTGATTATGATAAGTGTTATTCATTTCAGGTTTCAAATTGTGGTAATGTTATAACATAGATTTTTTTTAAAATCACAATTAAATCAACATTTAATTGTAAATGGTACAGAAGTAGTTATTATGCAGAAAGTGAAACTTGCCATTGATGTTCATATTTAAAAACAACTGTAATACTTAATACTGTATTGAAAGATCTGATTGCTGTTGATTTATTATGCGATTTTAACCAATGGGCTTGTTAGATGACAAGTGACAACATTTGTGTTACAATAACTAAGGTGAAACTCAAGGTGGGGTGGCTGTCTCGACTCTCGACTGTTTATCTCTCTAACAACGGTATAATATTACCTGCTAGCTATTTCTCTGTATGTTTATTCATTTTAACACTAACCGATAATGAATGTATGTTTTGCTGTACAGGAAATGAAAGTCCTGATGTCACAGTACAATGGATGACCTTTCACATGTGGTGGTATTAAGTTTAGGTTTAATTGGCTAGTTGGCACAATAGATTGATTTGATTTATCTCAAGGTGCTAGCTGGTTAGCCAAGGAAGAATGCTTTCCTTTAAACTGATGGTTACTGTTAGCATTTTCTTCTCACCCTGTAGACTAGGCCGTCATTGAAAACTAGGCCGTCATTGAAAATAAGAATTTGTTCTTAACTGACTTGCCTAGTTAAATAAAGGTAAAATAAATCAATAAAAGACTATACCTATTAGAGAGCTTTACGCTTACACACTGACAAGATGAATCACTGGAAGACATTGATGTTTTAAACCCATTTGTCTGACTTGGAGTCACTTTTATCTCTACTGATAGCAATTCAGGAGTTGAACTAGCCATAACAACTCTCTGAATGTATGTTAATTAATACCCTCTCTGCTTACTATAGAATACAATTCAGTGATCAAATCATCAACTTTATCTGCCCTCTTCACTCACTTTCCAACATATTTTCTTTTGAATTAGTGAAATAGTTGTTTGAAATTGATACATCAACATGCATATTCTAAGAATTGGTTATATGTAAGATATGAGGAAAATCTATATTTATAATGTATACATGGTGTGTACTGTATTTGTAAAGATGAAACTAAACAGAAAGATTTTCTGTCCATGTCAATAATGCTTGAGGACAAAACTCTAGATGCAGATTTAAAGCAAATGATATTAGATGTGATGAAAGTATTTGCTTTAAGGTATGAAGTGGACAATATTTATAAAACATCTTAAGGTGCCTCTTTTGTCATATTTTCGGAGACATTGTTTTACATTTATGGAAAAGTAAATGTTAGCACAGAACAAATGTGTTACTGTCATTTGGGTCTGTTTGCTGCACAAGTTCAGTAGTATTTCTTCTGTTGTATAGTATGTGAATGAATACCAATTTGAAAAGCTTTAGAAGCATCAACGTGTTGTCGCTGGACTAAACCTTATCTGGAACAGAAAACAACGTTTCTTTTCTCACGAGCACACAGGTAGATTCACTTATGATCACTTGCCTTCAGATGTCCCAAGTATGAGAAACAAAAGAGAGGCCACATTTTTCATTGAGCCACAAACAATGTCATAGTTATGGGGTACTGTATGTGCTGCAACCGAAGTCGTGTTTACATTAGCTAGAGATGACGTACGTGATACTAGGACGTAGTTGCTTTCAACATTATGACTTGGTGCTATGTTTAACTCTGTGGTGCTGTAGATCAGAGGCCTAATCTCTTGAAGTCCTCTGTGTTTTACTAACTCAACTAGTTCCATCGTTGTAGGTCCTATTAGTAAACTAGTGTGATTGGCAATGAGCAAATTGTATTGATTGTGGAATCAGATAGTGGCAATAGATAGTGTGGTGACATTCAAAAAATACATCAAAGAGACTTAGAACAATGTAGCAATGGAACAATAGTTAGTTTCTGTCTCTGTTACATCCTCTGTCTGTGCTTCCAGGGTACCCTCTCCAAAGTGTTGTACTTGTGTTGAAGGGGAGATATAATATCCAGATTAGATGGGGAAACCTACTTGGTGTGAAGTTATTGATCAGTACTTTGGATCAGTATTAAATATGTAACAGCAGACAGGGGAGGGAATCTGAGCCTGTGGTCAGGGCATGAGAAGGTTGTTCTACACTACACACTTCCTACAGGTCAAAACTATTTTTGATTGACAGCACTGTTTTCAAGCACACTACTGCAGGGGCATAACCTTCTTATGTGATATCTCTCCACTGTTGTCGCAAAGTCTCCTATTGGGGGACAGTATTGTACAGTATAGCCAATAAGAGTATTCATCAAACAGCGTTTGTATTTAAGCTGATTCTTCTCGTATGTTTTGGTAAAGCTGATTCTTCTCGTATGTTTTGGTAAAGGTATTTCTGACACATTCTCCATGTAGAATTTTACTAATGTATGTAGTCTTCCGGGCTCTTTTTCTTAAAAAAAACATAGTATGTAAGAGGGCTACTTTGGAGGTGCAGATGTAGGATCTTAATTTGAGCCAGTTTGCTACTGCAGGAAAATAAACCAGCAAGAGAAAATGTGAATTATTATAACGATTATATTTCATGGACATTTCTAGGGGTTGCAAAAATGTTCTTAAAGAGAAAATAAAGTCTGAAATATCAAAGTGGAAATTACAAACTTCAGAAGCCTTTTTAAACCTCAAATACACTACAAGTCTGAAATATCCTGCATTGAAGGAAAGTTCTCCTGCAACAGGGCGATCAAATTAAGATCCTGTTCTGTTAGATCGACTTTTGTTTTGTGTTTTTCTGCCCTAATGCTTTTAGTGCAGGAGCTGGTATGATTATACTTAGAGCCAATTTGATTTAACTATATTTATCTTGCATGTAGAGACAATACAAAAAAGCCTATTCAGCAATCAGTCATAAATGTTCAACCTGGTTGTGATCAGACAGAAAATGGAATATGTAGAATTTTCTATGTTCTCTGTTTTTCCATGTGTACCATCACTGAGGAAATAGAATGTATTATTACAGTACAATAAGCGCTACATCTTTGACTGTTTTAACTAATGCTCCTCATCCTCAAGCCAGTAGTGGTTAAAGGAAGAATATGTAGTCATGTCATAGCATATTTCATCCTTTGAGCCGTGTGCGTGCTGTATATCACACGTTTCTATATTTTATGTTGACGTCTTCTGCGCATAATCTGTTTCAATATGCCTTTTTAACTGAAACAATTGATTGATATCAGACTGTTCATGTGTAAATATTCCGAAGCAAAAAACATAAAAGAACTTACTTTTTGTCTGTTTTAGAATGATAACCTGCTGATAATTTGGAGCTTCATCATTCAGTTCTTTTGGATTGACATCAGGAATTATTTTCCACTTAACTTTTATGTGAGCAATTAACTCATCTACTGTATGGTGCTGTACCAAAGCCTTATGTAAAATACTAGTCTGTGTTGATTTTCTCTTTTGCCACTGTTGTCCAGGGAATTCAATATTGCCTGGGATCACATGTTACTCACTTCATGTTCAACTGCCATGGAACGTTGTTCTTCAGAATAAACCCTGATACCACCAGTGGCTTCTAGATGATAGGTGACAGAAGCTTATGACCTGTGGCATAGGCTCAAGACAAAGTGACATAGGTTTATTAAAAAAGGCATTGGCAATTTTTTTGTAACATTGGCTCATGAGCGGTTTGACATAGACATACAGCATGTTCTATGATGATCCATGGCATGTCCATGAGAGGTGGAAAGCAGCGTTGCGTTCATGTCCATCATATGTCCATTTCCAACGCTTAGTCCAATGTAATATTTTCCTCTCAAATTTTTGTATTTTGATATAATAAAAATCTAAAACGTGCTTATGTATGTGTTTGTGTTATTTTTGGATTAACAAACTAAAATGGATTTTCTGTCTGACCTTCTGTCTGAACTGCAGAGGTGTAGTTTCAACTACTGGACACAAGGTGTGACTGTAAGAGAGCCAGACACCATGACTGGGTGCTAGATCATTTATCAGGTCAGGAAAAAGTATTTATTTTGAGTATTTATATATATTATCGTGAGGCTATCTAGTCGGATGTATACAGTTCATACAATTGGTATATAGTGAGTTATAGAAAAGTCTGACCATACAAGGTACTGTACGCCTGTAACGGCTTTCTTCCGTTGAAGGAGAGTCGGACCAAAATGCAGCGTGGTTAGTTCGATACATATTTAATAAAGAAAAAAACACGAACAATACAAAAAAAACAACAAACGGAATGTGAAAACCTATACAGCCTATCTGGTGAACACTAACACAGAGACAGGAACAATCACCTACGAAATCTTCAAAGAATATGGCTGCCTAAATATGGTTCCCAATCAGAGACAACGATAATCACCTGACTCTGATTGAGAACCGCCTCAGGCAGCCATAGACTATGCTAGACACCCCACAAAAACCCCATGACAAAAACGCACCACAATAACCCATGTCACACCCTGGCCTGACCAAATAAATGAAGACAAACATACATTACTTCGACCAGGGCGTGACAGAACCCCCCCTAAGATGCGGACTCCCGGACGCACATCAAAACAATAGGGAGGGTCCGGGTGGGCGTCTGTCCATGGTGGCGGCTCAGGCTCGGGACGTGGACCCCACTCCATCAATGTCTTAGTTCCTCCTCCTCGCGTCCTAGGATAGTCCACCCTCGCCGCCAACCATGGCCTAGTAGTCCTCACCCAGAACCCCACTGGACTGAGGGGCAGCTCGGGACTGAGGGGCAGCTCGGGACTGAGGGGAAGCTCGGGACTGAGGGGAAGCTCGGGACTGAGGGGAAGCTCAGCACTGAGGGGAAGCTCAGCACTGAGAGGAAGCTCAGCACTGAGAGGAAGCTCAGGCAGGTAGTTGGCTCCGGCAGATCCTGGCTGGCTGGCGGATCTGGAAGAGTCTGGTTGACTGGCGGATCTGGAAGTGTCTGGTTGACTGGCAGATCTGGAAGAGTCTGGTTGACTGGCAGATCTGGAAGAGTCTGGTTGACTGGCAGATCTGGAAGAGTCTGGCTGACTGGCAGATCTGGAAGATCATGGCTGACTGGCGGATCCTGGCGGATCCTGGCTGACTGGCGGATCTAGCTGCTCTGGCTGCTCCATGCAGACTGGCAGCTCTGGCTGCTCCATGCAGACTGGCATCTCTGGCTGCTCCATGCAGACTGGCAGCTCTGGCTGCTCCATGCAGACTGGCAGCGCTGGCTGCTCTATGCAGACTGGCAGCTCCATGCAGACTGGCAGCTCTGGCTGCTCTATGCAGACTGGCAGCGCTATGCAGACTGGCAGCTCTGGCTGCTCCATGCAAACTGGCAACTCTGGCTGCTCCATGCAGACTGGCAGCTCTGGCTGCTCCATGCAGACTGGCAGCTCTGGCTGTTCCCTGCAGACTGGCAGCTCTGGCTGCTCCGTGCAGACTGACAGCTCTGGCTACTCCATGCAGACTGACAGCTCAGGCTGCTCCATGCAGGCTGGCAGCTCAGGCTGCTCCACGCAGGCTGGCAGCTCTGGCTGCGCTGAACAGGCAGGAGACTCCAGCAGCGCTGTAGAGGAGGAAGGCTCTGGCAGCGCTGAACAGGTGGGAGATTCCGACAGCACAGGAGAGGAGGAAGGCTCTGGCTGCGCTGAACAGGTGGGAGACTCCGACAGCACAGGAGAGGAGGAAGGCTCTGGCTGCGCTAAACAGGCGGGAGACTCCAGCAGCGCTGTAGAGGAGGAAGGCTCTGGCTGCGCTGAACAGGCGGGAGGCTCCTGCAGCGCTGTAGAGGTGGAAGGCTCTGGCTGCGCTGAACAGGCGGGAGGCTCCGGCAGCGCTGTAGAGGAGGAAGGCTCTCGCTGCGCTAAACAGGCGAGGCGCACTGAAGGCCTGGTGCGTGGTGCTGGCACTGGTGGTACTGGATCGAGGACACGCACAGGAAGCCTGGTGCGGGGAGCTGCCACCGGAGGACTGGTTGTGTGGAGGTGGCACTGGATAGACCGGACCGTGCAGGTGCACTGGAGCTCTTGAGCACCGAGCCTGCCCAACCTTACCTGGCTCGATGCCCACTCTAGTCCGGCCAATACGAAGAGCTGGTATGTACCGCACCGGGCTATGCACCCGCACTGGAGACACCGTGCGCTCCATAGCATAACACGGTGCCTGCCCGGTCTCTCTTGCCCCCCGGTAAGCACAGGGAGCTTGCGCAGGTCACCTACCTGGCATAGCCATACTCCCTGTGAGCCCCCAATACACTCACTTTAGTGAGTTTGGTACATATCCGGTGGATAGGGAGCCATCTATTATGTTCAACATAGGAGGGCCAAACACAGGAAGTAGCTCTTTCAGCAGTTTAGTTGGAATAGGAGCTTGAATATGCAGCTTGAAGGTTTAGAGGCCATTACTATTTTCATTCTTCGAAAAAGTTCATGAATTCATCACTGCTAAAGTGAAAGCCATCCACTCTTGGGGAATGCTGCTGTTTAGTTAGCTTTGCAACAGTATCAAAAATAGATTTTGGTTTATTCATTCTCCTCAATTGGATTATAAAAATAGGATGATCACGCAGCAGTGAGGGCTCTTCGATATTGTACAGTACTGTCTTTCCAAGCTTGTCGCAAGACTTCCAGTTTGGTGTAGCACAATTTCTATTCCAATTTTCTAGAAGCTTGCTTCAGGGGTTTGGGATCATCTCAAGCTCTGTCAGGTGAGATGGGGAATGCTCAGGACCTCAGACTGGGGTGAATGTTCACCTTCCTACAGGACAACGACCCTAAACACACAGCCAAGACAACGCAGGAGTGGCTTCGGTACAAATCTCTGAATGTCCTTGAGTGGCCCAGCCAGAGCCCGGAGTTGAACACGACCGAACATCTCTGGAGAGACCTGAAAATAGCTGTGCAGCGACGCTCCCCATCCAACTTGACAGAGCTTGAGAGGATCTGCAGAGAAGAATAGGGGAAACTCCCCAAAAACAGGTGTGCCAAGCTTGTAGCATCATACCCAAGAGGTAATCGCTGCCAAAGGTACTTCAACAAAGAATATCTTTTTTTTTAATACATTTGCAAAAACTTCTAAAAACCTGTTTTCACTTTGCCATTATGGGTATTTTAGAATAAGGCTGTAATGTAACAAAATGTGGAAAAAAGGAAGGGGTCTGAATACTTTTTGAATGTACTGTACATGTAGTTTATTCATACTGACATATAAAATCAGTACTTTCAAATAAGCACTTTCCAAGATTTTACTGAGTTGCAGTTCCTATAAGGAAATCAGTCAATTGAAATGAATTAATTTGACACTAATCTATGGATTTCACATGACAGGGCAGGGGCGAAGACATGGGTGGGCCTGGGAGGGCATAGGCCCATCCACTTGGGAGACTGGCCCACACACTAGGAAGCAAGACCTAGCCATGCAGAATGAGTTCTTCCCCACAAAAGGGCTTTATTACGGTCAGAACTACTCCTCAGTTTCATCAGCTGTCCACATGGCTGGTCTCAGATGATCTTGCAGGGGAAGAAGCTGGATGTGGAGGTCTTGAGCTGATGTGGTTACACGTGGTCTGCTGATGTGAGGCCGGTTGGAGGTGGCTTATGGTAGAGAAATTGTCACGCCCTGACCTTAGAGAGCCTTTTTATGTCTCTATTTGGGTTGGTCAGGGTGTGATTTGGGGTGGGCATTCTATGTTTTGTTTTTCTATGATTTTGTATTTCTATGTTTTGGCCGGGTATGGTTCTCAATCGGGGACAGCTGTCTATCGTTGTCTCTGATTGGGAACCATACTTAGGTAGCCCTTTCCCTCCTTTCTTTGTGGGAAGTTAACTTTGTTTGTGGCACTTAGCCCTTAAGCTTCATGGTTGTTTTTGTATTGTTTATTGTTTTTGTCGGCGCAATAAAAAGGAATATGTACGCTCACCACGCTGCACTTTGGTATACTTCATTCAACAGCCGTGACAGAAATGGACATTCAATTCTCTGGCAACAGCTCTGGTGGACCTTCCTGCATTCAGCATGCCAATTGCATGTACCCTCAAAACTTCTGTGGCATTGTGCTGTGTGACAAAAAGGCACATTTTAGAGTGGCCTTTTATTGCCCCCAGCACAAAGTGCACCTGTGTAATGATCATGCTGTTTCTTGATATGCCACACCTGTCAGGTGAATGGATTACAAACACTTTACATGTTGCGTTTATATTGTTGTTCAGTATAACAGAAGCAGTAATATGCATAGTAATAATGGACTGTATTTACACTGTATTTACAAATATGAAGTGGGTAATGGCACTCAGTAGAATTAAGCAATAAGGCCCGATGGGTTGTAGTATATGGCCAATATACCATGGCTAAGGGCTGTTCTTAAGCACAACGCTACTCGGAGTGCCTGGAAACAGCCCTTAGTCATGGTATATTGGCAAAACACCATAAACACCCCAGGTGCCTTATTGCTATTATGAACTGGTTACCAATGTAATTAGAGCAAGACAAATAAATGTTTAGTCATTACCATGGTATACGGTCTAATATACCACGGCCTTCAGCCAATCAACATTCAGGGCTCGACCCACCCAGTTTATAATGAATTGTATATATAGTAGAACAGCAGTGTTGATGATTAGTTGATTATTTGAATCAGCTGTGTAGTGTTAGGGCAAAAACCAAAACGTGCAACCCTTGGGTTCCCCAGGACCGGGTCTGGAAAACAATGCCCCCCCCAAGCCTAGCTAACTTTAGCCACCGAGCTAACGTTAGCATTAGCCACTTAGCTAACATTAGCCACAACAAATTGGAATTGTTAACATACAGTTTAGTACATTTTTAAAATTCGTAACATATTGTACAAATTTGAATTCGTAACATATCATAGAAATTGTAAATCGTTACATATCAAACAAAATGGATGATGGACATTCACAAATTAATACATACCATACATACCATACCATGGGAAATGTAACATGTCATATTAATTGGAGTGTCCCGGATGAACATTTACTATGTTATGTCTAACCCTGAATCCAGGTTGCAACATGGGTGTGTGTGTGTGCACATAACCTACAGTATATACTACTGCAATCCACTGTTGAAATAGTTGACAAGGCTCCTTTTTGTATGCCAATAGCAAACATCTTTCATCTCATAAATCACCCATGACATAGTACACATAGATTTGTTTCTTTGTTAGGAGTGCAAGAGCGATTGAAACCGGTTTTCTGATGTACAAGGACAGTTGAGGGCACTAGGACTAGAGCAATTTCAGGAATCATGTATTTACCTTGCTGGCGCGTACGCGCCCAGCCGAGTTGTGCGCGTTCGCAGCGTTGGGTGCAGAACATACGAGGCTACGGGTTCTATCTCGCTGTCTCTTCTGTAGGACATGTTCACTGACGAATCCCATATTTGTTTTATTCTCACTGAAGCAGTGCGAACTGGGCGAAGTCATTGCTGTCGAAAACCTCAACAGTAGTAAAGTGCGCGGCACACTGCGGCTAAGAGGATATAGAGAAGAGACCCTTGGTGTGGTGGTTTGTCCTGCGGTTACAGGTATGTTTAAAAGACCATCTCCAAGTGTTACCATCGTCGTCATTCTTGTGCTTTGTATTGAACTCGGTTTTAGGTGAGCGAGAAAGATATGGTGTGAATGAATGTTGTGGCTTTTGAAGGTTATGACATATGTCTGTTGTGTATGGAATGACAACATGTTGACTACATAGAGATCCTGTTAACTTACTAGAGGAGCGGTGTTATAAACCCTCAATTCCATTTATGGGAGAAAATAGCAGCCATCTTGGTCAGGGAGAAATCTAAAACCAGTCTGATTGGAATTAATGGCATAGAGGAGTAGATGATACATTCCCAGCTTTTCCTTAAGAAGGAAAATAAAAGTAAGATGTGGTGTATCAGAAATTGTGTAGCAGATTTGTAGTCAACCTAGAATATTGTCATATAATTATAAATACAGGGTCTTTCCATGTCATTTCAGCAAGCCATGACACCCACCATCTCACATTGTTCTGAAATTGTTTCTGTAATTTATTAAGATAATTGATTGCACCTAAATTTGCCATTTTAATTTATAGGATTCATATATTATATGGTAAAAATAGTGGACCAAACTTTTTAAACAATAACCACATTTCCATCCACAGTTTCTATGCGAGTAAAGTCATATCGTATTTAAACCCCCCCCCCCTCCCCCCAGCTGTAATCAATTTGATAAATGCAGACAGATTTGTTTGTTCAACTTGGTGGAATCTCTTTGTGTCGAGAATTAATAATGTGAGCAAACTGGAATATGCTTAAAACCCTGGCAGTCCTACAATCTAAGCTAGATGCCCTCAATCTCACACAAATGATGATGGAACCTACCAGGTACAACCCTAAATCTGTAAACACTGGCACCCTCATAGATATCATCCTGACCAACCTGCCTTCTAAATACACCTCTGCTGTCTTCAACTACGATCTCAGCGATCACTGCCTCATTGCCTTCGTCCGTAATGTGTCCGTGGTCAAACGACCACCCCTCATCACTGTTAAACGCTCCATAAACCACTAAAGCGAACAGGCCTTTCTAATCGACCTGGCCCGGGTATTCTTGAAGGATATTGACCTAATTCAGTCAGTAGAAGATGCCTGGTTATTCTTCAAAAGTACTTTCCTCACCATCTTAAATAAGCATGCCCATTCAATTTTGACCTGATTGCCCTTGACCAGCACAAACATCCAGTGGCATACCGCATTAGCAACAAATAGCCCCCGCGATATGCAACTTTTCAGGGACGTTAGGAACCAATATACACAGGCAGTTAGGAAAGTATAGGCTAGCTTTTTCAAACAGAAATTTGCATCCTGTAGATGAAACTCCAAAAAGTTCTGGGACACTGTAAAGTCCATGGAGAATAAGAGCACCTCCTCCCAGATACCCACTGCACTGAGGCTAGGAAACACTCACCACTGATAAAACTACGATAATCGAGAATTTCAATAAGTATTTTTCTACGGCTGGCCATGCTTTTCACCTGGCTACCACTACCCCAGTCAACAGCTCTTCATCCCCCGCAGCAACTTGCTCAAGCCCCCCCATTTCTCTTTCACCCAAATCCAGATAGCTGATGTTCTGAAAGAGCTGCAAAATCTGGACCCCTACAAATCAGCTGGGCTAGACAATCTGAACCCTCTCTTTCTAAAATTATCTGCCCCAATTGTTGAAACCCCTATTACTAGCCTGTTAAACCTCTCTTTGATATTGTCTGAGATCCCTAAAGAATGAAATGCTGCCGCCGTCATCCCCCTTTTCAAAGGGGGAGACACCCTAGACCCAAACTGTTACAGACCTATATCTATCCTACCCTGCCTTTCTAAAGTCTTCGAAAGCCAAGTTAACGAACAGATCACCGATCATTTGAAATCCCACCGTACCTTCTCCGCTATGCAATCTGGTTTCCGAGCTGGTCATGGGTGCATCTCATCCACGCTCAAGGTCCTAAACGATATCATAACCACCATCGATAAAAGACAATACTATGCAGCCGTATGAATCGGCCAAGGCTTTCGACTCTGTCACTCGCCACATTCTTATCGGCAGACTTGACAGCCTTGGTTTCTCAAATGACTGCCTCGCCTGGTTCACCAACTACTTCTCAGACAGAGATCAGTGTGTCAAATCGGAGGGCCTGTTGTACGGACAGCTGGCAGTCTCTATGGGGGTGTCGCAATGATGTTGCTCTTGCTGCTGGTGATTATTTGATCCGCCCTCTACGCAGACGACACCATTCTGTATACTTCTGGCTCTACTTTGGACGCTGTGTTAACAAACCAGACGAGCTTCAATGCCATACAACTCTCATTCCGTGTCCTCCAACTGCTCTTAAATGCAAGTAAAACTAAATGCATGCTCTTCAACCGATCACTGCCCGCACCTGCCCGTCCGTCTAGCCTGTTGTAACTAGGGGGCCTATTTTCATTTTTGGAAAAATAACGTTCCCAAAGTAAACCGGCTATTTTGTCAGGACAAGATGCTAAAATATGCATATAATTGACAGCTTAGGATAGAAAACACTCTAAAGTTTCAAAAACTGTAAAAATATTGTCTGTGAGTATAACAGAACTGATATTGCAGGCGAAAGCCTGAGAAAAATCCAATCAGGAAGTGACTCATGTTTTGAAAGCTCTGCGTTCCGATGCGTCCCTATTGATCAGTGAATGGGCTATCAAACAGATTCCTTTTTCTACGTATTCCCCAAGGTGTCTACAGCATTTTGATGTAGTTTCACGCCTTTATGATGAAGAATGAGCGTAATTGACTACATTGCGTAAGTGTCCAGCTGAGGGCTCTCAGAGTAATTCTTGCGTAATAGACGGAGGTAGCTATTTTTCCTCACGGGTTTACTGAAAATACAGCTGTCCCGGTGGATATATTATCGAATAGATATTTGAAAAACACATTGAGGATTGATTATAAACAACGTTTGCCATGTTTCTGTCGATATTATGGAGGTATTTTGGAATATTTTTCCGCATTGTCGTGACCGCAATTTCCGGTTGAATTCCCAGCCAAATGTGAAGAACTAACGGAGTTATTTCGGCTACAAAAATAATATTTTTGGGAAAAAGGAACATTTGCTATCTAACTGGGAGTCTCGTGAGTGAAAACATCCGAAGCTCATCAAAGGTAAACAATTTAATTTGATTGCTTTTCTGATTTTCGTGACCAGGTTGCCTGCTGCTAGCAAGGCATAATGCTATGCTAGGCTATCGATAAACTTACACATGCTTGTCTTGCTTTGGCTGTAAAGCATAATTTCAAAATCTGAGATGACAGGGTGATTAACAAAAGGCTAAGCTGTGTTTCACTATATTTCAAGAATATTAATATTTTCTAGAAACATTTTTTTTTCCATTTTTTGTCCGTTGCGTTATGCTAATTACTGTAGTTGATGACAATTCTCCCGGATCCGGGATGGGTAGTTACAAGAAGTTTTAATTAACATCACTACTCTGGACGGTTCTGACTTAGAATATGTGGACAACTACAAGTACCTAGGTGTCTGGTTAGATTGTAAACTCTCCTTCCAGACTCATTAACCATCTCCATTCCAAAATTAAATCTAGAATCGTGTTCCTATTTCGCAACAAAGCCTCCTTCACTCATGCTGCCAAACATACCCTCGTAAAACGGACTATCCTACCGATCCTTGACTTCAGCGATGTTATTTACAAAATAACCTCCAACACTCTACTCAGCAAATTGTATGCCGTCTACCACAGTGCCATCCGTTTTGTCACCAATGCCCCTTATACTACCCGCTGCTCTGACAGCTGATGCTTAAAGTTAGTGAGGGAGATATGTCTCCAGCTTCAGTGATTCGTGCAATTCGTTCCAGTCATTGGCAGCAGAGAACTGGAAGGAAAGGCGGCCAAATGAGGAGTTGCCTTTGGGGGTGACCAGTGAAATATACCTGCTGGAGCACGTGCTACGAGTAGGTGCTGCTATGGTGACCAGTGAGCTGAGATAAGGCGGAGCTTTACCTAGCAAAGACTTGTAGATGACCTGGAACAAGTGGTTTTGGCGACGAATATGAAGCGAGGGCCAGCCAACGAGAGCATACAGGTCGCAGCGGGTAGTATATGGGTAGTGGGTAGTATATGCACCTGTACATAGCCCATCTGTAAATAGCCCACCCAACTACCTAATTTCCTTTATTTATTTTTATTTGTTGCTCCTTTGTACCCCAGTATCTCTATTTGCACATTCAATTTCTGCTCATCTATCACTCCAGTGTTTAATTGCTAAATTGTAATTATTTCGACACTATGCCCTATTTATTGCCTTACCTCCCTAATTTTACTTCATTTGCACACTGTATATAGACATTATATTGTCTTATTGACTGTACGTTTGTTTATTCCATGTGTAACTCTGTTGTTTGTGTCGCACTGCTTTGCTTTATCTTGGCCAGGTCGCAGTTGTAAATGAGAACTTGTTCTCAACTGGCCTATCTGGTTAATTAAAGGTGAAAAAAATTGTATAATTGGAAATTCCTTTATGTGCAGATATTGATATACAGTGCAAAGTATATAGACCCCTTGACGTTTTCCAAATTTCTTTTACGTTACAACCTTATTCTAAAATGGATTCAATAAAGCATTTCCCTCATCAATCTACACACAATACCCCATAATGTCAAATCAAAAACAAGTTTATAGAAATGTTTGCAAATGTATATAAAAAAACATAACTTATTTACATAAGTATTCAGACACTTTGCTATGAGACTTGAAATTGAACTCCGGTGCATCCTGTTTCAATTGATCATCCTTGAGATGTTTCTACAACTTGGAGTCCACCTGTGGTAAATTAAATTGATTGGACATGATTTGAAAAGGCATATCTGTCTATATAAGGTTCCACAGTTGACAGTGCATGTCAGAGCATAAAAACAAACCGTGAGGTCCAAGGAATTGTCCTTAGAGCTCCAAGACAGGATTGTGTCGAGGCTCAGATCTGGGGAAGGGTAATAAAATCATTCTTAAATGGAAGATGTTTGGAACCACCAAGACTCATCCTAGAGCTGGCCGCCCGGCCACACTGAGCAATCGGGAGAGAAGGGTCAGTGAGGTGACCAAGAACCCGATGGTCACTTTGACAGAGCTCAAGAGTGCTTCTATGGAGATGGGAGAACTTTCCAGAAGGACAACAATCTCTGAGGCACTTCACCAATCAGGCCTTTATGGTAGAGTGGCCAGATGGAAGGCACTCCTCAGTAAAAGGTACATGACAGCCTGCAAAGTTTGCCAAAAGATACCTGAAGGACTCTGAGAATGAGAAACAAGATTCTCTGGTCTGATTGAACACTTTGGCTTGAATGCCAAGCATCACGTCTGGAGGAAACCTAGCACCATCCCTACGGTGAAGCGTGGTGGCAGCATCATGCTGTGGGGATGTTTTTCAGTGGCAGGGACTGGGAGACCAGTCAGGATCGAGGAAAAGATGAACGGAGCAAAGTACAGAGATCCTTGATGAAAACCTGCTTCAGAGTGCTCAGGACCTCAGACTGGGGTGAAGGTTCACCTTCCAACAGGACAACGACCCTAAGCACACAGTCAAGCCAACGCAGGAGTGGCTTCGGGACAAGTCTCAAAGTCCAGAGCCCGGACTTGAACCCAATCGAATATCTCTGGAAAGACCTGAAAATAGCTGTGCAGCGACGCTCCCCATCCAACTTGACAGCACTTGAGAGGATCTGCAGAGAAGAATGGGAGAAATCCCCCAAATACAGGTGTTCGTCATATCCGAGAGGACTCGAGGCTGTAATAGCTGCCGAAGGTGCTTCAGCAAAGTACTGAGTAAAGGATCTGAATACTTATGTAAATTTTAATATTTCAGTTTTTTTCTAAACCTATTTTTGCATGTCCAGTCAATATAATGTCCAGTCAATATAATTGACCACAGGTGGACTCCAAGTTGTAGAAACAGGATGCACCTGAGCTCAATTTCGAGTCTCATAGCAATGGATAGAACAGTCACTTTACAATAGTGCATCTAAATCTTAAAGGGGGGGGGGGTGAGAAGGATTACTTATCCTATCCTAAGGTGACTGTTATCCTATCCTAAGTGACTGTTCTACTGGATGTCATAAGGTGAATGCACCAATTTGTAAGTCGCTCTGGATAAGAGCGTCTGCTAAATGACTTAAATGTAATGTAAATGTACCTATGTACAATAAGGTATTAATAAAAATGTGCAAACATTTCTAAAACCCTGTTTTCGCTTTGTCATTATGAGGTATTGTATGTAGGCTGAGTAAAACAATTTAATACATTTTGAATAAGGCTGTAACGTAACAAAATGTGGAAAAGGGGATGGAGTCGGAGTACTTTCCAAATCCAATGTAATAACTAGTGATGCAATATTTTCCTTGCCAAAAAAAACTATACTTTATAAGTGGCCTTTTTAAGCATTATAGTATAGTTAAAACACACAATTACTTAGCGGTCAAAGGCACTGCATCTCAGTGCAAGGGGCGTCACTACAGTTCCTGGTTCGAATCCAGGCTGTATCACATCCGGACATGATTGTGAGTCCCATAGGGTGGCGCACAATTGTAAATAAGAATTTGTTCTTAACTGACTTGCCTCATTAAATAAAGGTTACACACACACACCACACTGACCAAAAGGTTATTTTTTGGGAATTTACGTATGTTCCCATTACCAGTAAAACATAATCAAATGTATTTCACTTACTTGCTGTGCTGTTTCTTTGTTCAATCGCTTCATTCTCAACCAGAATTTCTATGGAACGCTGTTTGGATCTTTGAGTGTCCGAAACGATACACGCCAAATAACGCTTTTTGACGTATCAAATAACGCTATTTGACCAATCAGGACCTGAATATGTCTGCACTTCACATAATAATTTAACGAGTTCATTACATTTTTACGTAGTTATTACATTTACACTTGTATTTCATGTGTCACAACGGTTCATCGATACATATGCGATTGTAACCGTATAACTTTAGACCGTCCCCTCGCCCATACCCGGGCGCGAACCAGGGACTCTCTGCACACAACAACAGTCACCCACGAAGCATCGTTACCCATCGCTCCACAAAAGCCGCGGCCCTTGCAGAGCAAGGGGAACCACTACTTCAAGGTCTCAGAGCAAGTTACGTCACCGATTGAAACGCTATTTAGCGCACACTATTCCACCGCTAACTAAGCTAGCCGTTTCACATCCGTTACACTATGATGCTGGTAAAGTTATCTTGCACACCTACAGTGCTGGTCATTAAAAAAAAGCTAGCTAGCTCATGGAAGCAAACAATGTTCTTCCCCAAAAACATAGCAAAACGACAAGTCTGTTTCAGTAGCTATTGTTAGCTAACTATATAGCTAGGTGTCAACATCTAAAATAACCCTAATTTACAAAACAGTTCTTATTTGATTATTGGTTGTTGGTCCCATCTATATGAAGCTAGCCACAATAAGGGTTAGCCTTCAAAATACAAGTATGGCATAATTCTACTCTTTGTATTAATTTGCATAACTGTCAATTACCTACTTTTATTTTGAAGCCAAACTGCAAATTCCATTATTGTCCCTAATCCTAATCCTTACATTATTGTGCCTAATCCACAACACAACACGGTCCGGTCGCGCCTCACTAGCCAGATGAAGCTAGCTGGCTGCTAGGGCAATTTCAGTAGGCGAACAACAAGTGGCAACCTAGCTAATACTTACTCACAAGGATTCCTAAATCATTGCTAAGAATAATGAAAATGACTGCAGTTTCTACTGGTCATTGTTTTCCGGCTGGTTGTATTGGTGCTAGCTAGGTACCAAGCTAAAGCTAGCTACCCCAGAAGTTGCGGTCGAACATATGATGCTTTATTACCAATGCGGTATTGCAAACACATCGTTTGTGGCAGGTGTTTGCTTGTTTGTAGACTTTTTTTGTACAGCTTTGACAGTGCTACTGTATCTTTTTTGACACGCAAAGATCCAAACGGCGTTCCAAAGTACGGTATGTAATGTATCTATGTCATGTACAGTGGGGCAAAAAAGTATTTAGTCAGCCACCAATTGTGCAAGTTCTCCCACTTAAAAACATGAGAGGCCTGTAATTTTCATCATAGGTACACTTCAACTATGACAGACAAAATGAGGGGAAAAAATCCAGAAAATCACATTGTAGGATTTTTAATGAATTTATTGGCAAATTATGGTGTAAAATAAGTATTTGGTCACCTACAAACAAGCAAGATTTCTGGCTCTCACAGACCTGTAACTTCTTCTTTAAGAGGCTCCTCTGTCCTCCACTTGTTACCTGTATTAATGGCACCTGTTTGAACTTGTTATCAGTATAAAAGACACCTGTCCACAACCTCAAACAGTCACACTCCAAACTCCACTATGGCCAAGACCAAAGAGCTGTCAAAGGACACCAGAAACAAAATTGTAGACCTGTACCAGGCTGGGAAGACTGAATCTGCAATAGGTAAGCAGCTTGGTTTGAAGAAATCAACTGTGGGAGCAATTATTAGGAAATGGAATACATACAAGACCACTAATAATCTCCCTCGATCTGGGGCTCCACGCAAGATCTAACCCGTGGGGTCAAAATGATCACAAGAACGGTGAGCAAAAATCCCAGAACCACACGGGGGGACCTAGTGAATGACCTGCAGAGAGCTGGGACCAAAGTAACAAAGCCTACCATCAGTAACGCACTACGCCGCCAGGGACTCAAATCCTGCAGTGCCAGATGTGTCCCCCTGCTTAAGCCAGTACATGTCCAGGCCCGTCTGAAGTTTGCTAGAGAGTATTTGGATGATCCGGAAGAAGATTGGGAGAATGTCATATGGTCAGATGAAACCAAAATATAACTTTTTGGTAAAAACTCAACTCGTCGTGTTTGGAGGACAAAGAATGCTGAGTTGCATCCAAAGAACACCATACCTACTGTGAAGCATGGGGGTGGAAACATCATGCTTTGGGGCTGTTTTTCTGCAAAGGGACCAGGACACCTGATCCGTGTAAAGGAAAGAATGAATGGGGCCATGTATCGTGAGATTTTGAGTGAAAACCTCCTTCCATCAGCAAGGGCATTGAAGATTAAATGTGGCTGGGTCTTTCAGCATGACAATGATCCCAAACACACCGCCCGGGCAGCGAAGGATTGGCTTCGTAAGAAGCACTTCAAGGTCCTGGAGTGGCCTAGCCAGTCTCCAGATCTCAACCCCATAGAAAATCTTTGGAGGGAGTTGAAAGTCCGTGTTGCCCAGCAACAGCCCCAAAACATCACTGCTCTAGAAGAGATCTGCATGGAGGAATGGGCCAAAATACCAGCAACAGTGTGTGAAAACCTTGTGAAGACTTACAGAAAACGTTTGACCTCTGTCATTGCCAACAAAGGGTATATAACAAAGTATTGAGAATCTTTTGTTATTGACCAAATACTTTTTTTCCACCATAAATTGCAAATAAATCCATTTAAAAATCCTACAATGTGATTTTCTGGAATATTTTTTTCTCATTTTGTCTGTCATAGTTGAAGTGTACCTATGATGAAAATTACAGGCCTCATCTTTTTAAGTGGGAGAACTTGCACAATTGGTGGCTGACTAAATACTTTTTTGACCCACTGTATGTTGTGAAGCTAATAGCAGTGTCGCTATTACTGTGTAACTTCGGTAGGGCAACATCTGAAAAATAGCGCACTTAGTAGTGTGTGCCGGTGCTCGACCAGTCGACGAAAGCCAACATCGCCCACAACAGACAGAGTACGGTTGATTTTCAAGGGCAATGAATTCCATTATCTTGGCTTTAATGGATTTCGCTTTTGAGTTGTCTCGCTGAAATGTTCTTACTCTTTCAAATGACTGCTCGACATGTTGACTGCTCGATCCACACAGCAGACATTGTGGGATAGGTTATGAATGCTGTGTTGTACGTGTAGCGCCAAATTGTACGCGGCGTCATTACACCATGCACCTACGTTATAAAGGTATGTACAGTAGCTTTGACAGCTTTTCTGTGTTTATTAGGCTACAGATGAAATAAGTTATAATGAACTTCACAGAGTGGTGGAAGTGATGGGCTTGATGCTCATTTCCAACAAATATTGAGTGTCTTATTCTGGTCGGCGCAGTCAAGCATCAACCATGTCACCAGTTTGGTGGAAACACCCCTGGTGGGAAAATGCACCCAGAAATGGTCAAAAGCCAAAGTCAGTCTCCATCTCCACTAACCTGTAAGGATTTCTTTCCTATTAATAATGTAAAATTAACAGCTGTACAGAAAGACTTATGTTAAGGCCAAATTAGAGGAGAGACTTCTTGATGCAATTAAAGCCTTTTAAATCCGAGAAACAATTTAAAAAGTATTGTTGGATATTATTAATCCTAATCAGACAGTTTTTGTTTACATGGACAATACATTGGAGAAAATAAGTCAAGTACTGGAAACAAAACACTATGAAAAATCGGGGAGACAAGGCCTGGTATTCGTAGCTGACTTTGAAAAGGCTTTTGATAAAGTACGACAGGAATTTATATATAAATGCCTGGAATAGTTACATTTTGGATAATCTCTTTTTCAATGTGTTAAAGTTATGTATAGTAAACCTAGATTTTAAAATAGTAAATAATGTCTACTTCTCAAAGTATTAAACTGTTGGAGTAAAATAAGGTTGTCCACTGTCGGCATATCTATTTATTATGGCCATCGAAATGTCAGCTATTAAAATCAGATCCAACAATTTATATCAAGGGCCTAGAAATCCAGGGCTTAATTAAAACAAAGGTGTGGTTGTATGCTGATGATTCATGTTTTCTTTTAAATCCACAATTTGGATCCCTCCACAGCCTCATAGATCTACTTTTTCTACCCTCTCGAGATTACAACCCAATAATGCTAAATGTACTATATTACGTATTGGATCACTAAAATATATAATAATAATAAAATGGTCTGACTGTGATAAGGACATACTCAATATTCATATCTTGAAAGAAAGAAATCATTTCATTTCAATACATTTTCATAGAAAGTTAGCAAAAATAGATAAGATCTTGCTACCGTGGAAAGGAAATACCTGTCTATTTGTGGAAAAATCACCCCGTTAGTCATATCCCAGTTTACTTATTTGCTTATGGCCTTGCCTACACTTAGCGACTTGTTTTTAAATTATATGAACAAAATATGACATTTTATTTGGATTGGTAAACCTGACAAATGAAATGGGCCCATTTTATATAATGAATATGAATTTGGAGGGCAGAAATGATTAAATATTCATGTATTAGACCTCTCACTAAAGGCTTCAGTCATACAAAAGTTATACTTAAATACGAACTAGCAGATTAGTAAGAATGTCTCACCCCCTGTTCAAGAATAGTCCTTTTCCCTTTAATCAGATTACAACCTCTTACTTTTGGTTATTTGAAAATGAAATCATCTCCAAAAATATGGCTATTTTTAGAACAAGCATTAGAACGTTGGTTGCAATTACTGTTTAATCCACCAGAAAAAAACAGAACAATTATTACACCAAATGATTATGGTTAAACTCAAATATACAAATTTATCAAAAAATAGAAAGGTAGAAACCTTGTTTATTTATATCTAGGCAGAGTTGCAAAGAATCCATATATCAGACTGGCCAATAACAATAAAATATTATGATGGGCAAGAGAACAGACACTGGACAGAGGAACTCTGCCTAGAAGGCCAGCATCCCAGAGTCGCATCTTCACTGTTGACATTGAGACTGGTGTTTTGCGGGTACTATTTAATGAAGCTGCCAGTTGAGGACTTGTGAGACGTCTGTTTCTCAAACTAGACACACTAATGTACTTGTCCTCTTGCTCAGTTGTGCACCGGGGCCTCCCACTCTATTCTGGTTAAAGCCAGTTTGGGCTGTTCTATGAAGGGAGTAGTACACAGCATTGTATGAGATCTTCAGTTTCTTGCATGGAATAGCCTTCATTTCTCTGAACAAGAATAGACTGACGAGTTTCAGAAGAAAGTCATGTTTCTGACCATTTTGAGCCTGTAATGGAATGTTGATGCTCCAGATACTCAACTAGTCTAAAGATGGGCAGTTTTATTGCTTCTTTAATCAGAACAACAGTCTTCAGCTGTACTAACATAATTGCAAAAGGGTTTTCTAATGATCAATTAGCTTTTTAAAATGATAAACTTAGATTAGCTAACACAACGTGTCATTGGAACACAGGAGTAAATGGGCCTCTGTAGTGCTGATAATGGGCCTCTGTATGCTTATGTAGATATTCCATAAGAAATCAGCCGTTTCCAGCTACAATAGTCATTTACAACATGAAGAATGTCTACACTGTATTTCTGATCAATTTGACGTTATTTTAATGGACAAAAAATGGGCTTTTCTTTCAAAAACAAGGACATTTCTAAGTGACCCTAAACTTTTGAACGGTAGTGTATGTCAACTAAGCTTAAAGAATTCTTCTCACGTACCTAACTGATTACATTTAAACTAGGCTTACAGTGGGTCCTTTGTTGAAAGTGTATGTAAATGAATTCATTTCAGTTTGTTATTCTCGTTTATTGCATCTGCCTGTATTTCTGGACAGAGTATAGTCTATGAACTTTACTATGTCTAAGCCTCATGTTGTGTGTGTGTGCAATGGGACACATGATTTATACAGCTATGGAATTCATCATGAGATGAAACTAAATGAATCCCACTGTAGTAAATGTAAATCAGATTATAGAATTGTATGATTCTCCCGCTGAAAAAAGCATTAATCAGGTTTTTAATCCCATAAAAACAATCACCACTGCACTGTATAAAGTATTGTCGTTATGGTACAGTATTGTAAAATATTTTTTTATAACTAAACCAAGACAGACCACAGGCTGCCGTTTCCAATTGGAACAAATGAGTCAAATTGGGCAGTACAGGCAAGGAGGTGGGCAGAGCCAAGCATGAGCTTGTGAGATCCTATTGGCGCGATCTAGCAGCGTCTGCATATTTCCGCTGGGGAACGCCTCATCTGTGAAATGCGCGTGTGCAATAACTCAATTCGCATTTGCTCTCCATCCTAACAAAGCAATTAAAAATAAATCAATTTAGTTCCATCTTCTCCCACTGCCAGACTGTGGGCTTCCTCTCACTATCATATTTGGTAGTGAGTGGAGACGCCAAGCGAATGCGTCACATTTATACATCTGGTGAAATATCTGTCATATTGTTCAATCTCTTGTATTGTAGTGTACAGTTTTGTCATAGTTTCATTTTCTCTTCCTGCTACCTCATCAGTCGAGCAGAGCAGATGAGTGACTCACAACCTGCAGGTTTCCATAGCAACCCCAGGCCTTCTCCACTTTGACTAGCTTTATTAACCGCATGAGAGCGTTAAACTTTCCCCTCAACAGTCAGATGGAAACATTACACTGGGGAGCGCCTTTATCAAAACCCATGAAGATGTTGACGAATACAGTACTGCCTACACCTGTGTGTGTGTGTGTGTGTGTGTGTGTGTGTGTGTGTGTGTGTGTGTGTGTGTGTGTGTGTGTGGCTCAGTTGTCTGGGTGGGGGCTGCTCAGTGACCCCAGAGACACTCAATAACATAACAGTATGAGGTGAAACAATAGTAATTTCTCTCTTAGCCTCTCACTTTAGATATAAAACACTACATACACATCATGACCAAAAGTATGTGGGCCCCTGCTTGTCGAACATCTCATTCCAAAATCATGGGCATTAATATGGAGTTGGTCCCCTCCCATTGCTGCTATAACAACCTCTACTCTCCTGGGAAGGCTTTTCACTAGATTTTGGAACATTGCTGAGGGGACTTGCTCCCATTCAGCCACAAGAGCATTCGTGGGGTTGGGCACTATGTTGGGCGATTAGGCCTGGCTCGCAGTCGTCGTTCCAATTCATCCCAAAGGTGTTCGATAGGGTTGAGGTCAGTGCTCTGTGCAGGCCAGTCAAGTTCTTCCACACCAATCTCAAAATACCGTTTTCTTTTTTTTTCTCCCCAATTTCATGGTATCCAATTGGTAGTTTCTTTTTTTTCTCCCCAATTTCATGGTATCCAATTGGTAGTTAGTCTTGTCTTATCGCTGCAACTCCCGTACGGACTCGGGTGAGGCAAAGGCCAAGAGCCGTGCGTTCTCCGAAACACGACCCAACCAAGGCGCACTGCTTCTTGACACAATGCCCACTTAAGTTGAGAGCCAGCCACACCAATGTGTCGGAGAAACACCGTACACCTTGTGACCGTGTCAGCCTGCACTGTGCCCCGCCCGCCATAGTAGTCGCTAGTGTGCGATGGGATAAGGACATCGCTGTCTGCCAAACCCTCCCCTAATCCAGATGGTTCTGGGCCAATTATGCGCAGCCCCATGGCCCCCCTTTCGCGGCCAACTGCGACAGCCTGGACTCGAACTCAGAATCTCTAGGGGCAGTGCCTTAGACCACTGCGCCACTCGGGTGGCCCTGAAATACAATTTCTGTATGGACCTCGCTTTGTGCACGGGGGTATTGTAAGGGGAAGGGTCATGGTGAAACAACAGAAAAGGGCCTTCCCCAAACTGTTGCCACAAAGTTGGAATCATAGAATCGTCTCGAATGCCATTGTATGCTGTAGCGTTAAGATTTCCCTTCACTGGAACAAAGGGGCCTAGTATGAACCATGAAAAACAGTCCAGATCATTATTCCTCCTCCAACAAACTTTACAGTTGGCACTACTCATTGGGGCAGGTAGCGTTCTCCTGGCAGCCGCCAACCCCAGATTCGTCCGTTGGACTGCCAGATGGTGAAGCGTGATTCATCACTCTAGAGAACGCCGTTCCACTGCTCCAGAGTCCAATGGTGTCAAGCTTTACACCACTCCAAGCGTCTGTGGCTGCTCGGTTATGGAAACCCATTTCATGAAGCTCCAGACGAACAGTTATTGTGCCGATGTTGCTTCCAGAGGCAGTTTGGAACTCGGTATTGAGTGTTGCAACCGAGTACACGATTTCTATGCGCTTCAGCACTCGGCGATCCCGTTCTATGAGCTTGTGTGGCCCTACCACTTCACGGCTGAGCTGTTGTTGCTCCTAGACGTTTCCACTTAATGGCAGAAATTTTACTGACTGACTTGTTAGAAAGGTGGCATCCTATGACGTTGCTATGTTGAAAGTAACTGAGCTCTTCAGTAAGGCCATTCTACTGCCAATGCATGGCTGTGTGCTCGATTTTTAATACATCTGTCGGTATCGGATGTGCCTGAAAGAGTCTATTTGAAGGGGTGTCCATACGTGTGTGTGTGTATGTATATGTATATGTATATATATATATATATATGTCTTAAAGCTTTTGGCCTAATTGCATACAGCACTGTAGCAAATGCATTAGCTTAACATGCGAGTGTGTCTAGTGTGACGCT
This sequence comes from Oncorhynchus keta, assembly GCF_023373465.1. Classification (NCBI taxonomy): domain Eukaryota; kingdom Metazoa; phylum Chordata; class Actinopteri; order Salmoniformes; family Salmonidae; genus Oncorhynchus; species Oncorhynchus keta. The sequence goes on from NC_068421.1 coordinate 26,675,603, forward strand.
TCAGAGGCTTATGGCATGAAATTTTTCTCTTAGAGATGTGGGCATCAATTCATCACACCAGCCCATGATTTCTAATACAGGTTTCATAAATGGCATGCAGAATTGCGTAGGCTGCCCTAGTTTTCCTAGAATCCCATGTAGGCCAGAGCTGTCAAAGCCAGATCAGAGCTGTTTTTGTCTTCTTGCAGCAGAAATGGAGAACTTCCTTCAAGTGGTGAACAAGATATCTTATAGCTACCTCTACTGTACATTGCAGGATGATGGTTTTACTATGGCTAGTCTGTCATGACTGACAGATAAGTGGGGTGAAGATAATGTCCCAAATTATCCCTATATAGTGCACTACTTTTTTATTTTACCTGGGCCCATAGGGCTCTGGTCAAAATAAGTGCATTATGTAGGGAATAGGGTGCCATTTGGGACATACAAAAGGTAAGGCATTGGCTAACATGTCAGGAAACATCTGTGTCCTCGTTAAATCATATAGCTTTGCCATGTTATCGATATTTAATGGATAAATGAATGGATGTACCTTGTCATGTTGCCATAAGGCAGTGCTGAGTGTATCTGCAACGCAGCAATGTGAAGCACAGGGTGCCCTTATCTGAGAACAAACATTCTCCATTCTGAACAATCATCAAGGTCAGGCATGTTACATTTGATCATAGAATAAATGCAATGCAGTCGCCTACAGAGCTTTTGAAGGAGGAACAGAAAGTTCAACCACATTCCGATGGGTGACAGATTGCCAGACTGTACTGAATGGCAAAAATATTCTGTACATGCAAACTGTTGTATTACTTTGTTCATCTTCAAAATCATGGAGCCTGTCCCTGGAGAGATTCAGGACAGCTTTGGGACTGTTTTTTTTGTGTCATCATGCTGTCCTCTTTCATTAGATACATATTTGTTGTAATAATTGTGGCAAAGAAGGGGGCCGAGTGATACATGGCAGATATGTGAGGGCAGAACTAATAAACGGGCTCTGCCCTCTCACTAAGGGTTGGCCAGATAAGGAACTACAAAGCACAAAATGTCTGACCCAGAAGAGAGAGAGAAACTACAATTCACAGAAGCAAGGGGAACACTTGCAAGGTGGAGCCGACCCTCGTATATAAGGGGTCAAGCCACACCAGGAAGAAAGGAGAGCATGGAGCTGTGGACCTGTGAAACATTGAAAAGAGAAAGTGATAATATATCTGCTGGATTTACTGTGTATGACCTGGACTGTCTGGACTTACCTGTTGTCTGTTTTGGACCCTGATCTATCGAGAACCTGATTTGTGTACCGAACCCTGCTATCCTCGAACACGCCTGCGTCCCGGAACGGTCCAGGATGGAGAAACAAACATTCAGGTGCTGTCCTGTTGGAAATAACTCTCTGGTGTGATTTTGTGTCATTTCCCACTTCATTTGTGTACAAACTCTCCTAATCTTGAAGAGAATTGTCACATAATGTTTGATAGGAGACCCTATAGCAAGGCTACAGCCGCCATTGGAAGGATGAAGTGAGAGTACAGTGGAATATAGTAGGTCTGGTTTGGCCTGAGTTTGGAGTGTGACTGTTTGAGGTTGTGGACAGGTGTCTTTTATACTGATAACAAGTTCAAACAGGTGCCATTAATACAGGTAACGAGTGGAGGACAGAGGAGCCTCTTAAAGAAGTTACAGGTCTGAGAGCCAGAAATCTTGCTTGTTTGTAGGTGACCAAATACTTATTTTCCACCATAATTTGCCAATAAATTCATTAAAAATCCTACAATGTGATTTTCTGGATTTTTTTTCCCTCATTTTGTCTGTCATAGTTGAAGTGTACCTATGATGAAAATTACAGGCCTCTCATGTTTTTAAGTGCGAGAACTTGCACAATTGGTGGCTGACTAAATACTTTTTTGCCCCACTGTATCTTCTATAGTCATCATTACAGCTTCTGATTGGAGAAGAGGAAAACTCCTGCTTTACTACCTCAGTATTGGTTGGCTGGGGAGTTTTTTTTTAATGCTGAGGTGTAGAACCGAGGTACTTTGAGTGCACAATGCACATACTGTAGCACTCCAGGACCAGCGTTGGTTGGTTACCACTGCACTGTGTTTGCCCAATATCCTACCAGATGTGAGTTCAGCTCCCAGTGTTGCCTTTCATGAGGGCGAGTTATGGAAAGATTTGGAAGGCTGTGTGGAGGTGTTTTGTTCTGCTCTGTCAGAGCATTCCTTTTATTTGTTGACTGTATATAAAGAGCTGTATTAGGGATGATGGATCGTGGGTGCTGTCACAACACTCCCCATGGGGGCTGCCACAACACTCTTCACAACAACACTCATCATGAAGGGTTTGTTTCTGCCTTTCAGGACCATTCCAAACACAGTCATACAAGTCCCAGTGCTTTACTCTGCCTGCAGTATGGATGGATTCCATATTGTTTAAAAAATATATATTTTCAATTTTACCTGTTTGAATGAAACAATTTTAACGTGTAAGAAGTGGGTATTTACTGAATGCCTTTCTTACTGTAGACTTATTAACCATGAATTTGTTAAAGGTGTGAAATGATTCTAGAGAGAACCAGCTGCAGCTAAGAGTGGGTTAATGTCTGGAAGCTTCCCAGCTAAGTCTCTCTGTCTCTCTTGACTGTTGCAGTATGATGGAGGCTGGCTGTGGGGTTGCCGCGGTGATTGGGAATGCTGCCTCAGGACCACAGGGAAAACCAGGAAGTGGTGACGTCCTTGAGGGGTGAGCTACTCTCTCACGCGCCACACTGAACCGGTGCTATGTCAGCTGACCAGGACTCTGCAGATATCACACCCATAAATATAAAGAAGCCGTGTTGAGGGTGTGTGTGTGAGTGATTGTACGGGCATGTGTTATGTGTGTGTGAGAGATTGACAGGGAGGAAGAGAGCGATAGCGAGAGGAATTCTAGAAGACATTAGAGATGGCTATACTATATCATCCCATTGTAAAGGGCTGCGATGACACACATGATATCTTCTCAATCAACTGTAAATATTCTGCAAAACAACCAGGCCTAGATAGGATAGGATGGCTCTAATTTAATCACAGATCTCCAGCAGATGAGATGAGCTCATTCTTTCAGTGCCAGTGTTCTTGTCCTTATTATCAGCAGATCTCATGTCTGAGCCCAGGAAGGAATGAGAAATCTCAAGGATCTACTCTTCTTCATTGAACCTGGGAAAAGTTGGGCTGAAAGGACTTTTCTTCCTCTGCCTAGTACACTGACTCAGATTTCAGCTGCAGGTTTTGTGAGGCAATCCCTGGTGGGCCCAGGATGTGTTTTACTGTATGTAGGCTAGGCTGTACTCCTCTCTGGTGCTTTCTGTACCAGTCAGTAGCCATTTGAGACTGTGTGAAGTTATTTGTTACCACCAGAATAACAAGGATGTAAATACCACAGTTTTCTGGGCCACTGGTGCAATGTCATGATTTGATTTGATTCGATCCCCAAACATAATGTGAATACATCGGTCTCTCTCGCTGGCTCCCTCTGGTGGAACACATGGACATTTATATTTATTTAAAGTATGTCAAATGTAATATATTTATGGATTCGGATTCTTCCTGCCTCTCACTCCTTCCCTCCCTCTGCCTCTGTAGGGCCATGTCACTGTGTATTACACCAGATGAAGACAAGAACCAGCCCGATCCATACAACAGCACTACTCCAACAGATAAGTCCCCACAAGGGAGCACAATGGCCATGGTACAGTCTTTTATCGCTAGAGGAGGTCTGATAAGAGCACTGTAACCTGGGAACAGCAGTCTCTTAACTCTACTACTATGTAGTCTTATAGATACTGCTAGTATGGGTTTGACCATCATGTAATTGGTTTACACTTCAGGAATATTGAGTATCGTGTGTGTTGATTGGCAGGTACGGAATGATGAGCTCACAGAGCTTCCTGTCGAGCCTGAGCCCACCCTGCGTTCCTGCATCAGCACAGCCAGCATGAAGGTCAAAAACGTGAAGAAGTAGGTGCTCCCGTCCCCACGGAAACAGGCTATTATAGGCTGTAAAATGGGCCTCTAAACCAGGGCAGTAAAATAAAGTGCAGTAAATTGATGGGCTGGGCAGAGACCGACTGGTCAACTTGCTATCTCACTCTCTCTATCCACTCTCTCTCTTTCACACTACTATCCCCCTTCTCTTCTTTCTCTGCTCTCTTCTTTCTCTCTTCTCTTTCTCTCCTCTCCTTTCTCTCTGCTCTCTCCTTTCTCTCCTCTCTATCTCCTCTTTTTCCCTCTTTCTCTTTCGCTCTCTTTTGCTCTCTTCTTTTGCTCGCTCCTCCTTTCTTTCTCGCTCCTTCGCTCTCTCCTTTCACGCTTTCTCCGCTCTTCTCTCTTCTCCCCCTTTTCTCTGTTTTTTTCTTTCTTTTTTCATCTTTCCTTCTCTTTCACTCTTTCTCGCTCTCTGCTCTCTCTCTCTCTCCTCTTTCTCTTCTCTTTTGCTTTTTCTCTCCTTTCTCCTCTCGCTCCTTCTCTCCTCTTTTTCTCTGCTCTTTTCTCTCCTCCCCTCTTTCTCTGTTATTTCCTTTCTCTCTTTCTTCTTTCCTTTCTCTCTCCTTTCTCTCTCCTTTCTCTCTCCTTTCTCTCTCCTTTCTCTCTCCTTTCTCTCTCCTTTCTCTCTCCTTTCTCTCTCCTTTCTCTCTCCTTTCTCCTTTTTCTCTTCTTTCTCCTTTCTCTCATTTTTCACTCTTTTTCTCCGCTCTTTCTCTCTTCTCTTGCGCTATTTCTTTGCTCTTTTTCTCTTTTCTCCTTCTCTACTTTCTCTCTCTTTCTCTCCTTCTCACTCTCTTTGCTCTCTTCTTTGTTCTTTCTTTCTTCTTTTTTCTTCTCTCCTTCTTTCCTCTTTTTCTCTGCTCTTTTCTCCTCCCCTCTTTCTCTGTTATTTCCTTTCTCTCTTTCTTCTTTCCTTCTCTCTCTCCTTTCTCTCTCCTTTCTCTCTCTTTTCTCTCCTTTCTCTCTCCTTTCTCCTTTTTCTCTTCTTTCTCCTTTCTCTCATTTTTCACTCTTTTTCTCCGCTCTTTCTCTCTTCTCTTGCGCTATTTCTTTGCTCTTTTTCTCTTTTCTCCTTCTCTACTTTCTCTCTCTTTCTCTCCTTCTCACTCTCTTTGCTCTCTTCTTTGTTCTTTCTTTCTTCTTTTTCTTCTCTCCTTCTTTCCTCTTTCTTCTTTCTCTCTCTGCTCTTTCTTTTTCTCTCTGCTCTTTCTTTTTCTCTCTGCTCTTTTTCTCTCTGCTCTTTCTTTTTCTCTCTCCTCTTTCTTTTTCTCTCTGCTCTTTCTTCTCTTTCTCCCTTTCTTTAATTTCTCCTCTCCCTCTTTCTCTCTCCTTTCTTTCATTTCTCCTCTTTCTCTCTCCTCTCTTTCTCTCCTTCTCTCTCTTTCGCTCTCTCTGCACCTCAGTGTATCAGCCAGTAGAATACTGATGAGGTGATGCTGCTGTATTACAGGCTGACGTTCCCCAGAGGTCATTTTCCCAGGCTGGCTGAGTGTGCCCACTTCCACTATGAGATCGTTGACTTTGGCACTGTGCAGGTGAGACCCGGCCCAGAACTGAACACTCATGCATTCAATGGAGAACAGAAGTCATTTGTTGCTGGTAGTTTGGTAATTGTGTCCTTGGCTCAAGTTCATGTGTAGTTCAGTGGACATCATGGTGAATTGTTCCACAAAATACCTAATTTCCTTAATGGAACCAAGCCATTGCATCAGCAGTTTGTTCTAATTATTTTAGGTCATCCTGCCCCACCACCCATTCTGTTTTCCCATATTTGGAAAAAGTACAGATTTATGTAAATTCTCATTCATTATGTACTTAAAGGGATGCGTTGGAATTTTGGCATGCTTGCAGATACCCATAGACTTCCAGTCATTGCACTAACGCCAGTAAGCATTGGCTTGCAAAAATAAACTTCCTTCATGCTGGGACACAGTGACATAAAAATGTTATCCACTAATTCATCTGACCCTGGGGAAGTAGATAAAGGGCCTCATTGCCAAAATCCCGAAGTATCCCTTTAATTTGTAAATACAATTGAATAAGTGATACAGCAGTCAGCAACATGGAATCCATGTGTGTGTTAATCCACTAAGTAGCATTCATTCCTCTCTGATCCGCTCAGCTCAGGATAAACCTGTAATCCTCAGTACTAGTTGGATTAAAGTGATGATATCAACCAGAGAATTAGGGGTTTTCTGGGCAGACAGCGTTACTGTGGGAGCATCCACAGCCGGTCAGTACTACTGTAGTACAGAGCGTGAACTGTGGCAGCTTTCAACTTCCAGGAGGTGGCAGGAGAGAGGAGTTATGTGCATCACTGGAGAATGTAAGAGAACATTTAATTGTTTAAGATGTTGCTTTGTTTGCTTAGCTTGCACCTGTGATATCATCCCATAGCCTCATCAGGTGGTCATTTTAGGATGGCCCTAAGGGTAATTTTTGCTGACACTTTAATTGAAGTTTCATCGCCATTACAGTCAGCACAGATTTCAGATGGTTGAGGGTTATTTTTATTTTTTTTATTTTTTGTGTGTGTGCCTGTGGTGATAATTGGAATCAGTCAAGCGGAAGTGGTTACTCACTCATTTGTGAAAGTGGCTGTTTATTGCCTGCATAATTCCTATGTAATTTTGTTGGCTTGCTTGCAGAGAGCAGTAGTCATCTACTCATTCGCACACTGATGCTTTTACCACAGTTTCTAAACCCAGAGGCCCAGCATTGCGAGACTTACAGGAAGAAATAGGAAGCAGACACAGCAGGCCAGACCGGGGTTTAGAGTTAGAAAAGTAAAAAAAATCTCAGAAGTTGGCCATTTTTTCACAATCTAAAGGCACAACCTAGATTTGAGCCAAAATCTTAGTAGCTGAACATGTTATTACTCCAACCTAGTGAAAGTGACATACTAACACGTTTTCATTTTTGTAAAAAAAAACATATATTTTTTAAAGTGCCTTTTTATTTGAAGGCACGCGCAGTTCAGCGCGAGATGACTGTTAGACCTGATTTTACATATTTATGCGCATGAGTTTAGCTAGCCAACCTCGTGGTCGCGTCCACTCCCACCACTCCCCTCCGCCGTTCGACGTCGCCGGTTTACTAACCACCGGTCCTGGCATCAATCATTATGCGCACCTGTGCTTCATCATGAGGCACACCTGGACTCCATTACCTCCCCTTTATCTGGCACTCCCTTAGGTTCTTTCCCCAGGCATTATTATTTATGTGTTTCATGTCAATACGCTACTCCTATATTGTATCTTTTTTTTTGTGTATTAAATTTACCACCTGCTTCTCAACTCCCAGCGTCTACTTTACAGAATACTGTCTCACAAAATGGAAGCAGCAGAAAACCAGAACATCTCCTAGACTATTGACGAGCAGGGATACCTACTTCGTCAACACCACGACCAGCTGGTGCAACTGGGGACGGCTATGGAAGAGGTTCTTTGCCGTGTTCAACGTCTTGAACATACCCGAGAAGCGTTGCCTTCAACTAGCGGAGGATACTCTACCATCAGTCGAGCCATCACACCAGCCCATTCAGTAACCCGCCTAGGCAAGCGACGCCTGTTTGTCCTTCCCGGCTAATATAACGGCACCCCATCTAAATGCCGTGTCATCCTACTACAGTGCTCCCTCTATTTCGCACCAGATGAGAGCCCCCACCATCGAGAGGTCCATGGTTGCCAAGGTTATTTCTCTGCTGACTGGGCGGGCGTTGGAATGGGCCACGGCCGTCTGGATTCATATGAGGGGTTCATGGCTCTGTTCAGTGTTATCTTCGATCATCCACCGGAGTACAGAGAGGGGAGTGAGCGCCTACTCCAACTATGGCAGGAGGACCAGACTGCTGCTGAGTAGGCGCTCACCTTCCAGACAGTAGCAGCATCCAGCGGATGGAATGAGCCGGGCCTTCATACGCTATTCAGAAGAGTACTGTGAGAGAAGGTCCAGACGGGACTGACCTGTCGAGACGACAACCTCTCCTTGGACTCACTCCTCGAGATGGCCATCCTTCTGGATAACCTACTTCGGGAGCGTCGTCACTCATCGCTTCTCTCCCTCCCTGGCTGTTACACTGTGGTAGAAAGGGCAAAGAGATAGAGGCGAGAGGAAAGAGAGCTGGAGGACTTGCTTTCCTGTCCCCTGTGGTTGCACATTGGTTGAGTGATGTGGCTCTCCTTCAGCCCAACATCCCAGATGTATACCAGGACCTGCAGGAGATATTTTCCAAAACCCACGACACCGGTCCCCCTCCTCATCGCCCCTGGGACTGTGCCATCGACCTGCTTGCAGGCACTGTGCCCCTTTGTAGATGCCTCTACCCTCTGTCGGTGGCTGAAACCAAGGCCATCGAGGAGTACATCCATGAGGCGCTCAACAAGGTTTCATCCGTACGTCCACTTCTCCTGCGTCTGCAGGCTTCTTCTTCGTAGCCAAGAAGGATGCAGGGTTACGTCCATGTATTGATTACAGAGGAGTGAGTGAGATCACCACCAAGTACCGTTACCCTCCAGTTGGTGCCGGCAGCCATCGATCAGCTCCACGGGGCCTGGTTCTTTACCAAATTGGACCTGTGGAGTGCATACAATCTCATCCACATCCGGGAGGGGGATGAATGGAAGGCAGGTTTTAGCACGATGTCTAGTCACTACGAGTACTTTGTGATGCCATTTGACTTAGACAATTCTCTGTCGGTGTTCTAGGCATTCGTCAACGAGGTGTTCCCGCACATGTTCGGAGGCCAGGTTGTTGTGTATATTGATAACAATCAGGTATACTCGGCTACCTTGAAGGATCACATCGCTCACATCCAAGTAGTCCTGGAACGCCTCCTGGCTAACCAACTGTTTGTTTGTCAAGGATGAGAAGTGCCAGTTTCATCGGGAGGCTGTCTCTTTTCTAGGCTACCAAATCAGCCCGCAAGGAGTGAAGATGGACGTCAAGAAGGTAGATGCTGTGAGGTCATGCCCAGTCTCAACCACCATAAAGGGGTTACAATGGTTTTTGCGGTTTGCCAACTTCTACTGCCGTTTCATCAGGAACTTTAGCTCCATTGCCACTCCTCTCACCTCAATTGTGGTCCCCGTAGGTTGGTGTGGAGTCCAGCAGCTGACGAGGCCTTCTGCCTACTGAAGGGATGTTTCACCTCCGCCCCATTGCTCAAACGTCCAGATCCCACAATACCCTATGTGGTGGAGGTGGACACTTCATAGGTGGGCGTGGGGGTTGTCCTGTCTCAACGACAAGGTAATCTACAAAAATGTTACTCTTAATGAAACTGTCCCCTTCAGAGAGGAATTACGACATTGGCGATCGAAAGCTCCTGGCGGTGAAGTTGGCATTAGACACTGGTTGGAGGGCGAGAAGGACCCCTTCATCATCCTCACCGACCATCGGAACCTGGAGTGCATACAGACAGATAGGAGGCTGTATCCACGACAAGCAAGGTGGGCCCTTTTCTTTACGACATTTGACTCCACACTGACCTATCGCCCAGGTTTAAAGAACGCCAATGCCCTGTCCTGTCGATTTGGGAGAGGGTCCTGTCCAGAATGCACCCATAATCCCTTCCTTTTGAGTCGTAGCCCCCGTGATCTGGGACGTAGATGTGGACATTCACCAGGCTCTGGAGAGGGAGCCCGCAACCACTACCTGTCCTCCTGAGCCCATCTATGTTCCCACAGGGATATGGTATCGGCTGCCGACCTGAGCGCACACAGTTGTTGTCGCTGAACATCCAGGTATTTATCGCACTACTCAATCTATCTCTGAGAAATATTGGTGGCTACCTTGGCGTGTCAAATCCAGTTGCGTATGTGCTCAAACCAAATCACCCCCCTGGCATGCTCCTGCAGGGAAACTCCTTCACGTGCCTCAGCGTTCTTGATCTCATCTATCCATTGATTTAAAATCAAATTTTAGGGTTCTGCTGTTTCCTGAAGTCCATGATCATCTCCTTTGTTTTGTTGACGTTGAGTGAGGGGTTATTTTCCTGACACCACACTCCAAGGGCTCTCACCTCCTCCCTGTAGGCTCTCGTCGTTGTTGGTAATCAGGCCTACCACTGCAGTGTTGTCTGCAAACTTGATGATTGAGTTGGAAGCGAGCATGGCCACGTAGTCATGGGTGAACAGGGAGTACAGGAGAGGGCTGACAATGCACCCTTGTGGGGCCCCAGTGTTGAGGATCAGTGGGGTGGAGATGTTGTTTCCTACCTTCACCACCTGGGGATGGCCCGTCAAAGTCCAGGACCCAGTTGCACAGGGCGGGGTCAAGACCCAGGGTATCGAGCTTAATGACGAGTTTGGAGGGTACTATGGTGTTAAATGCTGAGCTGTCATCAATGAACAGCATTCTCACATAGGTATTCCTCTTGTCCAGATGAGATAGGGCAGTGTGATGGCGATTGCATCGTCAGTGGACCTTTTGGGGCAGTAAGCAAATTGGAGTTGGTCTAGGGTATGGTAGGGTCTGATATGGTCCTTGACTAGTCTCTCAAAGCACTGCATGATGACAGAAGTGTGTGCAATGGGGCGATAGTCATTTAGATCAGTTACCTTAGCTTTCTTGGGAACAGGAACAATGGTTGCCATCTTGACCCATGCGGGGACAACAGAATGGGATAGGGATTGCTTGAATATGTCCGTAAACACACCAGCCAGCTGGTCTGCACATGCTCTGAGGACGCGGCTAGGAATGCCGTCTGGGCCGACAGCCTTGCGAGGTTTGAAAACATTTAAATGTTTTACTCACATTGGCCATGGAAGAGGAGAGCCCACAGGCTTTGGTAGCAGGCCGTGGCAGTGGCACTTTTGTCCTCAAAGTGCGCAAAGAAGTTTGTTTTAATTTGTCTAGGAGCAAGACATCGGTGTCCGTGACGTGGCTGGTTTTCTTTTTGTAATCAGTGATTGACTGTAGACGCTGCCACATACGTCTCGTTTTTGCGCCGTCGATTTGCGACTACTTTGTCTCTAATCCGATTGGTCAGCCCAGATTTCTATTAACCTGAGCACAGGCGTTTCCTGTTTTAGTTTCTGTCTATAGGCTGGGAGCTGCAAAATGGAGTCATGGTCAGATTTGCCGAAGGAGGGGGAGGTCTTTGTATGCATTGCGGAAATTCGAGTAGCAATGATCCAGAAAGCTACCAGCTCTTGTTGCGCATTCGATATGCTGATAGAATTTAGGAAGTATGGTTCTTAGGTTAGCTTTGTTAAAATCCCCAGCTACCTAAATGCAGCCACAGGATGTATGGTTTCCAGTTTACATAGAGTCCAGTGAAGTTCTTTCAGGTCTGACGAGGGATCTGCTTGGGGGGATATTGTCACACGGCTGTGACAATAATCGAAAATAATTATCAGGTGAACAAAAGGACTTGAGTTCCTGTATGTTGTTGTGATTACACCATGAGTCGTTAATCATAAGTCATACACCCCCGCCCTTACCAGAGAGATGTTTGTTTCTGTCAGTGCGATGCGTGAAGAAACCGTGTGGCTGTACCGACTCTGACAACATATCCTGAGTGAGCCATGTTTTCATGAATCAGAGAATGTTACAATCTCTGATGTCTCTCTGGCTGGCAACTTGTGCCCTAATTTCGTCCACCTTGTTATCTAGAGATTGGACGTTGGCGAGTAATATACTCAGAAGCGGTGGATGGTGTGCTCGCCTTCTGAGTCTGACCAGTAGGCCGCTCCGTCTGCCTCTCCTGCGGCGACCGTGTTGTTTTGGGTCGGCCTCTGGGATAAGATCGTATGTCCAGGGTGGAGGTCCGAACAAAGGATCCGCTTCGGGTAAGACGTATTCCTGGTTGTAATGATGGTAAGTTGTCATCGCTTTTATAGCCTATAGTTCTTCCCGGCTGTATGTAAAAACACTTGAGATTTTCTGGGCTAACAATGTAAGAAATAATACATAAAAAAACAACCGTACATAGTTTTCTAAGGACCTGAAGCGTTGCGACCATCTCTGTCAGCGCCATCTTGTGTGGTTGTGGATAGATTTTCCAAATCATGTTGTTTCATCCCCTTCATCCATTCTGGTCTTCCTACTGCTCTCTAGGTCGCTGAGGCAGTATTCCATCAGGTCTTCCGGCATTATGGCCTTCCGGAGGACATAATTTCCGACTGTGGCCCCCAATTCACATTACGAGTATGGAGAGCCTTTATGGAGAAGCTCGGGGTCACGGTCAGCCTCCACTTCCAGGTATAGCCCTCAGTCTAACGGGCAGGTGGAGAGGATGAACCAGGAGCTGGGGAAGTTCCTGAGGAGTTACTGCCAGGACCGGCAGGGAGAGTGGGCCCAGAATTCGTTAAGTCACTCCTCCACCGGGCTGACTCCGTTCGTTCCAGTGTGTTCTGGGTTTTCAGCTTACCCTGGCTCTGTGGACCTCGGGCTAGATCAAAACCTCTGCAGTGGATAATTGGTTCAGCCCCCCAGAAGAAGTGTGGAGCGAGACTCATCTGAGACTCCAGCGCACCGTCCACCGTCAGAAGGAGCAGGCAGACTACCACCGCAGTGGTCTGGAGGATCTCACTTTTTCATGTTTTCCTTCTCAGGCTGGTGATTCCTGGTCCCTTGGCTGATGCCGGCCCCACGGCACGCCTCGGTCCCCCTCCTGGACGTTGAGGACGGTCCCGCCTATGCCGTCAGATCCCTACTGGACTCCCGACGTTATTGGGGTCGGCTCCAGCAACTAGTGAACTGGGAGGGGTACGGCCCAGAGGAGCGGTATTGGGTTACGGTGGAGGACATTCTGGATCCCAACATAATCTGGGATTTCATCTTTGCCGTCCGGCCTGCTACTCATCCTCGGGGCAGTCCCTCTGTGCCTGTCGTCCTGCAGCTGGAGCCGGATTACTAACGACCGGTCCTGGCAACCAGCATTACGTGCACCTTGCATTGTTCCATGTTCTTTGTTATATTAAACTTACCACCTGCTTCTCGACTCCCAGCGTCTACGTTACAGTTGCCATGACATCGCCAACAAGCGTGATCTGGGATTTTTATTGGGGAAGCAGTTTCTACATGTCATCATACTAAACCATCTTTGCTTTTACTGTTGAGAGAGTCTCAGTGAACCGCTATGTTCGCAGCGTGGTATAACATAACCAGCAAGCTATTACATGTATGCTAAGGGACGTGTGTGAGCTGATGGGAGCTCTAGCACAGTAATTTGAAGCCATCTAATAGCTGACCTACTGTAGCTGTGGCAGCTGTGATACATTAGCTGTGTGACTGAGGTGAAGCTGCTGAACAGAAATCTGTCTGTGACCTTGGTCTTCCTACAGGGGGAGATGAGATGTGCTAAGAGATAAATATCACTCTAGGGAGAGACCAGCATGCCTCACTGACACTTATAGTACAGACCAAACATACACACAGTGCATTCGGAAAGTATTCAGACCCCTTGACTTTCTCCACATTTTATGTTACAGCCTTATTCTAAAATGGATTAAAAATATATACAGTTGAAGTCGGAAGTTTACATACATTTATGTTAGTCATTAAAACTTGTTTTTCAACCACTTCACACATTTCTTGTAAAACGTCGATTAGGACATCTACTTTGTTCATGACACAAGTAATTTTTCCAACAATTGTTTACAGACAGATTATTTCACTTATAATTCACTGTTTCAAAATTCCAGTGGGTCAGAAGTTTACATACACCAAGTTGACTGTGCCTTTAAACATCTTGGACAATTCCAGAAAATGATATCATGGCTTTAGAAGCTTCTGATAGGCTAATTGACATAATTTGAGTCAATTGGAGGTGTACCTGTGGATGTATTTCAAGGCCTACCTTCAAACTCGGTGCCTCAAAAAAAATTGTAGACCTCCACAAGTCTTGTTCATCCTTGGGAGCAATTTCCAAATGCCTGAAGGTACCATGTTCATCTGTACAAACAATAGTACGCAAGTATAAACACCATGGGACCATGCAGCCATCATACCGCTCAGGTAGAAGACGCGTTCTGTCTCCTAGAGATGAATGCACTTTGGTGCGAAAAGTGCAAATCAATCCAAGAACAACAGCAAGGACCTTGTGAAGATGGACGAAACGGGTACAAAAGTATCTATATCCATAGTAAAACGAGTCCTATATCGATGCAACCTGAAAGGCCACTGAGCAAGGAAGAAGCCACTGCTCTAAACTACCATAAAAAAGCTAGACTACGGTTTGCAACTGCACATGGGGACAAAGATAGTACTTTTTGGAGAAATGTCCTCTAGTCTGATGAAACAAAAATAGAACTGTTTGGCCATAATGACCATCATTATGTTTGAAGGAAAAAGGGGGAGACTTACAAGCCAAAGAACACCATCCCAAACATGAAGCACAGGGGGGGCCGCATCATGTTGTGGGGGTGCTTTGCTGCAGGAGGGACTGGTGCACTTCACAAAATAGATGGCACCATAAGGAGGGAAAATATGTGGATATATTGAAGCATCTGAAGACATCAGTCAGGAAGTAAGAGCTTGGTCACAAATGGGTCTTCCAAATGGACAATGACCCCAAGCATACTTCCAAAGTTGTGACAAAATGGCTTAAGGACAACAAAGTCAAGGTATTGGAATTGCCTTCACTAAGCCCTGACCTCAAAATGTGTGGGCAGAACTGAAAACGTGTGTGCGAGCAAGGAGGCCTACAAACCTGACTCGGTTACACCAGCTCTGTCAGGAGGAATGTTCCAAAATTCACCCAATTTATTGTGGAAGGCTACCCAAAACTTTTGACCCAAGTTAAACGATTGAAAGGCAATGCTATCAAATACTAATTGAGTGTATGTAAACTTCTGAGCCACTGGGAATGTGTTGAAAGAAATAAAAGCTGAAGTAAATCATTCTCTCTCCTATTATTCTGACATTTCATATTCTTGAAATAAAGCGCTGATCCTAAAACGGGGATTTTTTGCTAGGATTAAATGTCAGGAATTGTGAAAAACTGAGTTTAAATGTATTTAGCTAAGGCATATGTAAACTTCCAACTTCAACTGTATCTTTCTCATCAATCTACACACAGTACCCCATAATGACAAAGTGAAAAAAGGGTTTTAGAAATGTTTGCAAAGAAAACATATTTACGTAAGTATTCAGACCCTTTGCTATGAGACTTGAAATTTAGCTAAGTTGAATCCTAGTTCCATTGTTCAACCTTGATGTTTCTATGACTTTGTTGGTGTCCACCTGTGGTAAATACAAAAGTTTGGTCATGATTCGGAAAGGCACACACGTGTGTGTGTGTGTATATATAAGGTCCCATAGTGACTGTGCATGTCAGAACAAAAAACAAGTCATGAGGTCGAAGGAATTGTCCGTAGAGCTCCGAGACAGGATTGTGTTGAGGCACAGATCTGGGGAAGGGTACCAAAAAAATCCCGCATCATTGAAGGTCCCCAATAACACAGTATCCTCCATCCTTAATTGGAAGATGTTTGGAACCAGCAAGACTCTTCCTAGAGCTTGCCGCCTGGCCAAACTGAGCAATCAGAGGAGGGAGCTGGTCTGGGAGCTGACCAAGAACCTGATGGTCACTCTGACAAAGCTCCAGAGTTCCTCTGTGCAGATGGTTGTCCTTCTGGAAGGTTCTCCCATCTCTGCAGCACTCCACCAATCATGCCTTTTATGGTCGAGTGGCCAGACAGAAGCCACTCCTCCAGTAAAAGGCACATGACAGCCTGCTTGGAGTTTGCCAAAAGCCACCTAAAATACTCTGACCATGAGAAACAAGATCTTCTGGTATGATGAAACCAATATTGAGCTCTTTGGCCTGAATGCTAAGTGTCACGTCTGGAGGAAACCTTTGTACCATTCCTACGGTGAAGCATGGTGGTGGCAACATGCTGTAGAGATGTTTTTAGCGCCAGGGAAAGATGAACGGAGCAAAAAGAGATCCTTGATGGAAACCTGCTCAGGATCTCAGACTGGGGCAAAGTTTCACCTTCCAGCAACAACCAGAAGCACACAGACAAGACAGCGCAGGAGTGGCTTCGGGACAAGTCTCTGAATGTCCTTGAGTGGCCCAGCCAGAGCCCGGACTTGAACCCGATCGAAAATCTCTGGAGAGACCTGAAAATAGCTGTGCAGTGATGCTCTCCATCCAACCTGACAGGGCTTGAGAGGATCTGCAGAGAAGAATGGGAGATACTCCTCAAATACAGGTGTAGCCAAGCTTGTAGTGTCATACCCAAGAAAACTCAAGGCTGTAATCGAAGCATCTTTGGCAGCAACTTAGAACTGAGTAAAGGGTCTCAATACTTATGTAAATGTTATTTTAAGTTGTTCTAAATAGCTGTTTTTGCTTTGTCATTATGAGTTATTGGGTGTAGATTTAATGAGGGGAAAGAATAAGATTAAGGCTGTAACGTAACAAAATGTGGAAAAGGTCAAGGGGTCTGAATACTTTCCGAATGCACTGTACATACACACACACAGGTAGCCTGGGGGCCGGCAGATAGCCTGGCGTGTAGGAGCGTTGACCCAGTAACCAAAAGGTTTACTGGATCGAATCCCTGACAAGTTAAAAACATGTTCTGCCCCTGATCGAGGCAGTTAACACTCTTCCCCGGGCGCCAAAGACGTGTATGTCGATTTAAGGCAGCCCTCCACACCTCTCTGTTTCAGAGGGGTTGAGTTAAATGCGCAAGACACATTTCAGTTGAATGAATTAAGTTGTACAACTGACTAGGTATCCCTTTCCCATGCTTAACTGTTTTCTTCAAGGCCCAGTGCAGTCAAAAGTGCGTAATTTGAGGTTGGAATAATACTGTAAACAATTATTATTCCCTTTTAGTGTAAGAGCTGTTTGAAAAGACTTCCTGAAATATTTGCCTGTTTCGGTGGGGCCTTTCCATGGTGATATCGGTAAATTAGTTAATAGACCAATAAGAAAGAGTCAGTTTTCCCTTCCCCACTGAGACCACTCTGACAGTCCTAACCAAATTCTTGCTTGAGAAATTGCTCTTTGCAAAGTAGTTATTTTTGTTACTGATTTGTTTTTAATTAAAATAATTAAAAGTAATGTTACTTATCTGTTTTGTAGTCGAGTCACTAAACCTCTTGTCTCAGTCGAGTCACCAGTCCCCTGAGGTCGAGTCGCGAGACCTTATGTCTAAGTTTGAGTGGAGTCCGAATCACCAATGGTAAAGTCACCAGTCTATGAGTAGTCCTAGTGGGCGAGTCCTGGTCCAAGTGCTCAAGTCTGTGTCAGTGGGTCTGAGTTTAACAAAAAAAATACTACATTTTGTAATATTGGTTAATGTGCACATAAAAAGCCGAAATAATTATTCAGGGTTCTTTAGACAAATTTGATATTTTGGTTACTGCTTTTTAAAAGAATATATATTTTTCTAGCTTAATGCTTGTTTGTTGCTAGATTTGTGTCTGTATTGATTTGGCTCGGATTTAGTTGAAGATATCTGCCCAGCATCAACTAGTGGCGGGCTGGCGGGAAGATTTTAATGTGAGCAAATATTTTCCTCCTGTTGCGCATTGGTCATAATTGCCTGCAATATAAACTCAGAGATCATTTGTAAAAAATTCAAATAACTTAACAGATCTTCATTGTAAAGGGTTTACACACTGTTTCCCATGCTTGTTCAATGAATCATAAACAATTAATGAGCATGCACCTGTGGAACGGTCGTTAAGACACTAACCTCTTACAGACGGTAAGCAGTTAAGGTCATAGTTATGAAAACCTAGGATATTAAAGAGGCCTTTCTACTGACTCTGAAAAACACCAAAAGAAAGATGCCCAGGGTCCCTGCTCATCTGCGTGAACGTGCCATGCTGCAAGGAGGCATGAGGCCTGCAAATGTGGCCAGGGCAATAAATTGCAATGTCCGTACTGTGAGATGCCTAAGACTGCTCTACAGGGAGACAGGATGGACAGCTGATCGTTCTCGCAGTGGCAGAGCATGTGTAACAACACCTGCACAGGATCGGTACATCCGAACATCACACCTGTGGGACAGGTACAGCATGGCAACAGCAGAGTCAATGCAGGTCAATGCCAGAATGAGCAGTATGGCTTATTTCCTGCAAGACAGGAATGTCAGTGTTTGCCAGCGAAGAACCTGGATCTCAATCCCATTGTTCACTTCTGGGACCTGTTGAATTGGAGGGTGAGGGCTAGGGCCATTCCCCCCCAGAAATGTGCGGGAACTTGCAGGTGCCTTGGTAAGAGTGGGGTAACATCTCACAGCAAGAACTGGCAAATCTGGTGCAGTCCACGAGGAGGAGATGCACTGCAGTACTTAATGCAGCTGGTGGCCATACCAGATAATGACTGTTACTTTTTATTTTGACCCCCCCTTTGTTCAGGGATACATTATTCAATTTATGTTAGTCACATGTCTGTGGAACTTGTTCAGTTTGTCTCAGCTGTTGAATCTTGCTATGTTCTTACAAATATTTACACGTTAAGTTTGCAGAAAATAAATGCAGTTGACAATGAGAGTTTACAACAGCCTATGAAACAAATGAGTCCTTCATACAGTCTCACACATTTTGTTTTAATAGACTGTTCAATAGTTATGTCAAATCAGTAGTGATGTTTGGAACGGATGAATGGTCTCTAACGGAATTGGCTATTGTCTCCTGTCAGATTGACTGGATTATTATTTGCTACTTTTTTGTAATCACCCACTGATATTTATTTTTTTAATGATAATTTTTTTGCCTTTTCTTTCTCCTCAATTGGGAGTTAGTCTTGTCCTATCGCTGCAACTCCCGTACGGACTCCCGTGTCAGCGTGCGTTGCGCCCTGCCCACCACAGGAGTCGCTAGAGCGCGATGGGACCTGGCCGGCCAAACTTTCCCCCTAACCTGGGATTGAACCAGGATCTGTAGTGGCGCAGCTAGCAATGCAGTGATTTAGACCGCTGTGCCACTCGGGATGCCCACCCACTGATATTTGTATAGGTGATTTTATTCTTGAGTGAAAACTAAAGGGAGACTGGAGAAAGTGGAACTTTTTTTACTTTTCAATACTGAAGGGGAGAGTGAGGGAGACAATAGCTTTACTGTTTTACTTTTAAACTCAAAACCATTGTTTTCAATATTGTAAAACAGTTTTTTAACTGGTGGTTACAGGGAAGCAAGATTCACTTGCGTGATGTGTATGATCGGAGGCGGAACCAGAGTGGAGCCTGCCTGCCTGTCCACACTCACCGCTTGCTGGTGTAACGAGTCCTTCCATTGCTAGAGAACAGAACTGTCGCTGCTCTGCGCACCCATTGTTGCTTATCATAGTAGCCTATCCAGTCAAAGTGCAAATACAAGTCACGGGACGGAGAGTTAGAGCCACCAATGGTCGAGTCACAAGTCCTGGACCCGAGTACTACAACACTGCTTAATTGTTACCCAGAAATGATTTGCTATTGAGATAAAAACAGCTGCATTGGACCTTAAACAGCCGTCATGATATAATTTATGTGCTGACTTCACACAGAGAGGAAGTGGGCTGACAGATTAGAGGGAGTGTCATAACATTATCCCTGTGGTGGGTCTCGTGACTCATATGCTTGTTCTAGAACACACACAGGACCATCAGGAATATGACAGATCAGGTCTCAGACCGAATGGCAACATGAGGACAGCAGCCTCTGAAACACATACAGCGTACTGGGCTGATTCTGTCCAAGATTACTTCCATTCTCTCCAGAAGCACAATTTTGAAATGGTGATGCCTGGGTTGTCTGTGTTCTCCTGCACCTCTCAGGGTTACATATGGGCGTGTGCTAACTGCTCTGGTTTAGCCTATATAATGTAGAGCTCTTTTGTCACGAGAGGATGACGAAAGATAGAGGGAGAGTGGGAGGGATATTGAAATGGGGAGCGGGAGGGAGATTGAGGAAGGGATGGGAGGGACAGAGGGAGAGAAACAGCGGGATGCTTTCCCTACTTCTATTCTCTGCTCTTGTGGTCTAATTGAACAGTGAAAACATGTTGTGGTTCCACCTTGCGGCGAAGGACAGGCTGAAGGGGATTTAACCTCCGGGACAGATGAAAGCAACCAGCATCTGTGGTAGGCAGCTATGGGTTCAGCCCAGTGACTTCTATCTGGAGACACAGGACTGCAGTTGAACGCTGTCTGGGAGACATCCAGCTGTGTTGTAACCTGACTTAATAGCTGACGACCTGTTAAGAGCCTGCACTGGCAGGTACCAGTATGCGGTTGTCTTCATTTCTGTCTCTGGGTCCAGATGTGTGTATTAATAGTTAATGACTGCAGGCATGTTTCTATTTAGAGATTTGTGCTGCGCCGTGTGAGGTTGTCAGTATTAGTTGCTTGGCTAAAATGCGTTGGTAAAAAGAGTTAGGGGATGGAAAGAGCTTAAACAGAAGTAAGACATGCACTACATTTACTCAGTTTAGTTTTCAGTGTTACATGACTCTGCTCCATGTGACTGTGTTTCTGTCCAGACATCCTCTTGACATATTGTTAATCATCATTGATTCATGTTTGTTGTCTTATCATGCTAACAGTCCATCTTTCCATCCGCATGACCATAGTTAATGTTATTGTTTAATTCACTCATTGACTCATGCTTATTTTTTAAAAAATCCTCTCTGTATCGCTATGTGTATGATTTACCATACGCTGTGGTTTACCATGTTACTGAGCAATGATGGGTAACTAGGTCATATTGTGTTGAGTATCTAGATTAGTTATAAATAACCAAAACCTCCCCTGCCACGCAGCACTTTGAAGTTTTGCCTGTATTTGATATCAATTTATTCCCCTAACTATTCCTGAGGCTTTGATCTCCTCTTGGTATAGGATGTTATGGAGTTCTATGGGAGGGATGGAGGGAATTTGACAAGGATTTTTGGTACATTCCAATAGCCTCTCAAACGCTGAAGGGGTTTTCAATTGCTTATGCATTATTCATATACTGCTTATATTTTGGGCACATTCACACTTTCTTAACCTCCCAAGAGTTCTTTCCTTATTGAGTGTGAAGTCAGCAACTCTCAAGACCAAAGGACCTCCTACAACCCATTTATTTAAGGGGCCTCTGTTCTTTTTTTGTTGTTGTTAAGACCATGATAGTACATAATAAAAACAATCTAGATGTTTCCCTTCATGACAAACCATACCCATTTCTTACCATGGTAGTATTACCCAGTTTGGTTTACATTATTGATAGTTTGGAGAGTTGGCTAAGTGACCGGACATGATATATGTTCTACTTTCACAGTAGTTCAGTTACAGAAAGAGGTTGTTGTATTAAACTCCTACATTATTTAGAGTGTGGTGTCCCTCACTATTTTAATCTCTCTGTACCCATTCCCCTGCAGCTGTCCTTTGCAGAGGAGCAAACTGAGGGGCAGAAGGCTTGTCTGGACTCCAAGGAGCCACTCTTCCTGGTTCAGATCTGCTGCCAGGTATAATGGAGCTTGAGGGCTAGGCCCAAGTTTCTGACCCATAGAAAAATCTGGAACATTTAACTGAAGCATGATATTCATATCTAAGAGGGTAAGATAATCCAGTGCTTCTCAACCCTTTCCTCAGGGACCCCGAGACATTTAACAAATGTTGTTGTAGCCCTGAACTAGCACAACTGATTCAAGTAGTCATGGACTTGACCATTAGTTAACAAGTGGAATCAGGTGTGCTAGCTCTGGACTAGATCAAATACATGGAGGAGAGGTTTGAGACAGGCTGATGCCTTTGTGTACAGTATCTTTATCCTAGATTCCTTCAATGTTTTTCTCCAGTCTGGTCTCATTTCAGGCTCACTCTTGTCTCTGTGTCTCAGAGTCGGAGCTGGTTGGTGAAGCGCTCCTATGAAGACTTCCGTGTGCTAGACAAACACCTCCACCTTTGTATCTATGACCGACACTTCTCCAAACTCAATGAGCTGCCTCGCTTTGACTATCTGAAGGACACAGTAGAGGTAGGAGACAGTCAACAGGACTAACTGGGAATATTTTTACTATCTGCTGTGATTGAGACCATCTGTATCCCAAATGACACCCCATTCCCTAAGTAGTGCGCTACGTTTGACCTGTGCAAAGAAACTGGTCTAAACTAGTGGACTACATAGAGAATAGGGTGCCATTAGGGACACTTACACAGCCACAGTTACATTACATTATCTCACCTGGCTTTGCATTCAACCTAACTCATTGCTGCTGATTCTATTCTCCGTAGGAAATAACCAAGATGTTGGCATCCTACCTGTCCCATCTCTCAGCCATCGCTGATAACAAGATCAACTGTGGTCCAGTGCTGACATGGATGGAGGTGAGCTACTCATGTTTCTCTTACTCACTCCTCAGATCAACAGGACAACTTGTTTATTCAATTAGACTTCATGCACAATTAAATGTTCCATTCTAGTAATTGATATGATATCTATGCTGAACTCCATAATGTTGCGTATTTTGTAGACTTTGTCAACCTGTGTTTTGTCTCTCAGATTGATAACAAGGGCAACCGCATGCTGGTAGCTGAGGAGTCCTCCATCAATGTTCCTGCCATCGCCGCGGCCCACGTTATCAAACGCTACATTGCCCAGGCCACAGACGAGCTGACCTTTGAGGTGACACCTCTGTGCATTATTATTATTATTATATTATTATATTATTATTATTATTATATTATTATTATTATTATTATTATTATACATCTTGTCATTGGACAGGAAAGGGGAGGGGTTTAGGGAACAGTGGGGAGATATGGGGATACATTCTGCCATGGTTGTGAATTTTAAACACACTCAAACTGCTATACTCTCATTTGTCTTTTCTGTGTTGACCCTGTTCTAGGTAGGGGACATTGTGTCAGTCATTGACATGCCTCCTAAAGAGGACACTGGCTGGTGGAGAGGGAAACATGGTTTTCAGGTAAAACACCTCAAATAAGTCTGACTCAAACAGCTTTGTCTGTCCATTCATACTAGTGATCCGTTTTCTGCATCCCACTCCCTACTGTACATGGAGGTTACTGTCACTTACTCTTCCTTAGATCATATCTGGTGCATTATAGAGCGCAGGAGAGTGTTACTATTCCTCCTTCTGTTTCTCTCTGTGCAGGTTGGCTTCTTCCCCTGTGACTGTGTGGAGCTGATCAGTGATAGGATTCCCACCTGTGTGTCCAGCTCTGTGCCAAAACCAGGTACTGTGACCTGTTTTACATCAACAGTAACTCTGTCTTCCCTCTTCCCTATGATTTAATGTATAGCTGACTGGAGTTGAATGTTAAAATATGTACTGAAAAAATGAGGTGAGTCTGGCGTCTGTGTAACGGCGTTGTATTGGTTGACTTTTTGGGAATAAGTGTTTTTATTCTTCCTTTCAAGTGTTATCCACTGGGATTCAAATGCACATCTATTGTATGTTTTTATTTACAACCCAAAAACAAAATGTATATTCATTCAGTGTGTCCATCAGTGTGTAAGAAGCATGGGAAGCTGGTGACATTCCTGAGGAGCTTCATGAAGTCCCGTCCACCCCCCCAGAAGCTGAGGCAGCGTGGGATCCTCAGGGAGAGGGTGTTTGGCTGTGACCTGGGGGAACACCTCCTCAACTCAGAACATGATGGTCAGTCTCCCAGCAGCCTTTTCTCTCTATAGTTAGCACTGTATAGAGAAAGGTAGTCTTCTCGGTCTTTGTTGTTAAAATCTCCTGGATGTTACTTTGTTGACGGCCCTTTCTCCTCTCCTTTCTCCTCTCCTTTCTCCTCTCCTTTCTCCTCTCCTTTCTCCTCTCCTTTCTCCAGTCCCCCAGGTGATAAAATGCTGTACTGAGTTCATTGAGAGACATGGTGTCGTGGACGGGATGTACAGACTCTCTGGGATCTCCTCCAACATCCAGAAACTGAGGTAAGTCCCTGCTTCACTTTTTAACATCAAATAATGTACAACATCCTGGAAAACAATGAAGAAATTCAAACATCATGTCAGTACTGCTTACAGACGTATACAGTGTTAATTGTATGTGATGGTCTGATGTTGAGTGTTAACCAGTGTCTTCTCTCATCTGTTTCCCCAGACATGAGTTTGACTCGGAGGAGATCCCAGACCTCAGTAGAGATGTTTTCAAACAGGATATCCACTCCGTAGGGTCCCTCTGTAAACTGTACTTTAGAGAGCTGCCCAACCCTCTGCTCACCTACCAGCTCTATGAGAGATTCTCAGTAAGGAGCAGAACACTGAACTGACATAGAGGGGAAAGGTGGACGCTGATTGGGGAATAGATGAATAATATAGTCATCTTGGAATAAACCAAGGGAGATACTGTCCTAACAAATAAGCTTGTCTTTCCCATTTCAAAATATGTGAAATAGAAAGGTCTTATCACTGAAATGAACTTAGAATTCTTAATCAGAAATCTCCTCGTAGCACGGTGGGGTGTATTGAAGATAAACGTAAAGGGGGGAACGACAGTAAAGGACAGAAAGCTCCTGCTGGCCTAGTTATCAGGCTCTCTCTGTGTGGAACTCTGGTGTTCCCTCCCTCCACAGGATGCTGTGTCTGCAGCTACTGATGAGGAGAGGCTGGTGAAGATCCACAACGTCATCCAGCAGCTTCCTCCTCCTCACTACAGGTCAGTGGGAGAGGAGTTCACAGCACACCCTAGTGGCTCCTGCAATGCGGCATCTTCTATATTCACCACAGTAGTGTATAAAGTCACCACTGATCTGTAGGTGCTTAGGCGCCATCTGTTGGCTAAAAGAGAGCATTGAAGCTACAGTCTTGGCTTTGTAGGCTGACAGTAAAGAAGGGTGTATTGCACATGTCTGTGTTCTACCTGATCTGTAATAGTCCCTGGTCTGCACTGCAGGACTCTGGAATTCCTCATGAGACATTTGTCCCAACTAGCCACCTTCAGCCCTATTACCAACATGCACACCAAGAACCTGGCCATCGTCTGGGCTCCAAACTTGCTCAGGTATATTGTAACACTGTCATTAGTATTAACTGCGATTTATAAACTGGGTGGTTGGAGCCCTGAATGCTGGTTGTCTGAAAGCCGTGGTATATCAGACCATATACCACGGGTATGACAAATCATTTATTTTTACTGCTCTAATCACGTTAGTAACCAGTTTATAATAGCAATAAGGCACCTCGGGGTTTGTGGTATATGACCAATATACCACTGCTAAGAACAGCCCTAAGCCGTGCCGTATTGCTTAAATGTACACTGTTGTTTTGTAACTGGCTATGACTGGCAATGCTGTTGATTAGGATATAACTGTGTTTCAGGTCCAAGCAGATTGAGTCGGCCTGTTTTAGTGGAACCGCAGCCTTTATGGAGGTGCGTATCCAGTCAGTGGTGGTGGAGTTCATACTGAACAATACAGAGTCACTCTTCAGCCGCAAGGTCAACGCCCACAACCGGGAGAGCACAGGTACAGCATTACCCTGGCTTAGGCAGTCATTATGGGGACATTATGGGAACTTCAAAAACATTTCTCTCTCTGCTCCCAGGTACCAGTACCCTATCCAGGCCCAAGTCTCTGCTGGTGTGCTCTCCCTCCACTAAGCTCCTATCTCTGGAGGAAGCCCAGGCCCGTACCCAGGCCCAGTTGGGCTCCCCTGTTCCTACCCCCGTTCTGTCCCACAGCGAGTACATCGAGGTGGGGGAGGGACCCGGGGCACTTATGGGCAAGTTCCACACAGTCATCGCGCTCCCCACTGAGAGGTAGGTTGTTGGTGCTTCTAGAAACGTATAGCCTACAGTACATTGTAGTTTTATAAACCATATAAACTCATTAAAAAAAATCATCCGGTCAGTCTGACAGGAGACAATAGCCAATTCCGTTAGAGACCATTCATCCGTTCCAAACATCACTACTGATTTGACATAACTATTGAACAGTCTATTAAAACAAAATGTGTGAGACCGTATGAAGGATGTATTTGTTTCATAGGCTGTTGTAAACTCAGCAAATAATGAAGCGTCCTCTCACTGTCAACTGCGTTTATTTTCAGCAAATTTAAGATGTAAATATTTGTATGAACATAACAAGATTCAACAACTGAGACATAAACTGAACAAATTCCACAGACATGTGACTAACATAAATTGAATAATCTGTCCCTGAACAAAGGGGGGTCAAAATCAAAAGTAACAGTCTGTATATGGTGTGGCCACCAGCTGCATTAAATACTGCAGTGCATCTCCTCCTCATGTACTGCACCAGATTTGCCTGTTCTTGCTGTGAGATATTACCCCACTCTTCCACCAAGGCACCTGCAAGTTCCCAGACATTTTCAGGGGAATGGCCCTAGCCCCCTCCCTCCGATCAAACAGGTCCCAGACGTGCTCAATGGAATCGAGATCCGGCCTCTTCACTGGCCTTGGCAGAACACTGTCATTCTTGTCTTGCAGGAAATCACGCACCGAACGAGCAGTATGGCTGGTGGCATTGTTATGCTGGAGGGGCATGTCAGGAGCCTGCAGGAAGGGTACCACATGGGGGAGGAGGACGTCTTCCCTGTAACGCATAGCGCTGAGATTGCCTGCAATGACAAGAAGCTCAGTCCGATGATGCTGTAACACACAGCCCCAGACCATGACGGACCCTCCACCTCCAAATCGTTCCCGCTCTAGAGTACAGGCCTCAGTGTAATGCTCATTCCTTCGACGATAAACACAAATCCGACCATCACCCCTGGTGAGACAAAAGCGCGACTCGTCAGTGAAGAGCATTTTTTGCCAGTCCTGTCTGGTTCAGCGACGGTGGGTTTGTACCCATAGGCAACGTTGTTGCCGGTGATGTCTGGTGAGGACCTACCTTACAACAGGCCTACAAGCCCTCAGTCCAGCCTCTCTCAGCCTATTGCGGACAGTCTGAGCACTGATGGAGGGATTGTGTGTTCCTGGTGTAACTCGGGCAGTTGTTGTTGCCATCCTGTACCAGTCCTGCAGGTGTGATGTTCGGCTGTACCGATCAGGTGTTGTTACACGTGGTCTGCCACTGCGAGGATGATCAGCTGCCCGTTCTGTCTCCGTGTAGTGCCGTCTTAGGCATCTCACAGTACGGATATTGCAATGTATTGCCCTGGCCACATCTGCAGTCCTCATGCCTCCTTGCAGCATGCCTAAGGCACGTTCACGCAGATGAGCAGGGACCCTGGGCTATTTTCTTTTGGTGTTTTTCAGAGTCAGTAGAAAGGCCTCTTTAGTGTCCTAAGTTTTCATAACTGTGACTTTAATTGCCTACTGTCTGTAAGCTGTTAGTGTCTTAACGACGGTTCCACAGATGCATGCTCATTAATTGTTTTTGATTCATTGAACAAGCATGGGAAACCTTGTGTAAACCCTTTACAATGAAGATCTGTGAAATTATTTGGATTTTTATGAATTATCTTTGAAAGACAGGGTCCTGAAAAAGGGATGTTTCTTTTTTTGCTGAGTTTGTCTTTGACACCCGGTACAGTCCACTGTTTTCACTGGGGATGTTGTGTTGTGTTATAGTAAGAGGGCTCCTGGGAAGGTGAAAAAGTCCCCAGTGGGAAGCTGGCGTTCATTCTTCCACCTGGGCAAATCATCCTCCATGACCTCCAAACGCAAGCTGAAGCGTCACCCCAGCGAACCCAATGAGATCAAGAGCATCGCGCTGCCAGGTCAGGCCTTAACCAGCACTACACTGTCACCATCCAGGACTGTACACAACTATAAGAACCGTCTTCAAAGCCATGTTATAAAATACCTCCAGTCATGTCTCTGTGGTTAAATGTATGGCTGTTTATTCCACTTGGGTGATGTAATGAAGTCATGTTTTTTCAAAAAGAAGTCTATTTCAACTTCAGTTTGTACTTCCATATTATTCAGGTGGTAGAGGTGATAGTGGGACACTGCGCTCCACCAAAAGTGAAGAATCTCTCACCTCTTTGCACAATTTGGAAAGTAAATATGCTCCGTCATACTTTCAATCCTGTCAGTACCTGTTTTTCATACTATGCGATAAACTAATTTAGATGGATAATTTGTTACATTTATTTTTATGTCTAATGTTGAAGTCTTCCGCTGAATGGTAATGCATACTGTCTGTCTGCCATAGGGGAGCCCCAGATGTACCGCCTCCCTAGACCACACTCCACCAGCGATGCCCTCTCCACCGCATTCAGGGATGACCTGTGTGATGCTAGGGTCAAAGTTGACCACTACAATAACCAGGTCAAGGAGGTCCATAGTGGTGCTGATGGTCCAGCCTTTGACCCAGCTGGCGTGTTCCCTCCACATCAGGAGGACGACCTTGACCTCTGTCTTCCAGCCCCTGGCATGGCCTTTCTGGACTTTGACCCCATGTCCTTCCAGTGCAGCCCAGTGAGCCCACCAACAGCTAAATCCGCTCCTCAACGCAAAGCAAGCATCAACTGTAGGAAGCATGTCAGGGGTTCCAGTGAATCAAAGCCCATCTCCTCGTCCCTCAATAAAGTCCTCAGTGACTCCCAGTCCCCTGACATCAGCCCAGTCCATAGGAAAAGAGGGGAGAAAAAGAAAGTGGCTCAGGTCGTTTCCCCTGTGGTCGAAACAGATGTGCACACTGTGTGTGTGTCTGCCCCACACTGTGTCTCAGATACCCAGGGGGGTGAATCCTCCTCCCCTCCACCTCTGGATCTGTGTGAGGCCCAACTAGTGAGTGAGGAGGGGAGTGAGGCTAGGGCACCCTGCCGGCCCCCCAGCCCACCAAGCTTCACCTCAACTGTCACAGACAGCCTGGTTTCACAAAACCCTCCGGATGCAGGTCAGTGGCACATTAAAAATAAATTCAATTTTAGTTCATTTTTTAATTTGATTTATTTAACTAGGCAATTCGGTTAAGAACAAATTCTTATTTACAATGACTGCCTAACAAAAGGAGGCCTGCGGGACTGGGGCTGGGATATAAAAAAAAAAGACAATGCATCACGACAAGAGACAACACTACATAAAGAGACCTAAGACAACAACATAGCAAGGCAGCAACATATGACAGCACAACATGGTAGCAGCACAAAACATGGTACACACATTATTGGGCACAGACAACCGCACAAAGGCCAAGAAGGTAGAGACAACAATACAAAGCAGCCATAACTGTCAGTAAGAGTGTCCATGATTGAGTCTTTGTAAAGCCTTTTTCAATCGACAGTATCATTAATGTGCAACAATGTTTAACATGCATATGTACAGTTATTAATGCGTTTCCTTAATCACTTAAGTTCTTATGCTATTATTCTATGTGTTGTCCCCTCATGTCTGATCACAGCGTTGTTTGTCCTGTCATACTGTAGCAGCATTGTTTGTCTTATGCCTCCCCAGGAACAGATGGGCTTGTGAATTCAGTGTCTGTCCTCCCTCCTCACCCTCCGTTGACGAGTGCTGCCCGCAAGCTGGCCCTGGCCCTGGCTGAGTCTGCCCAGAAGGCCACTCTGACCTCCCAGAGGGGCACCCAGCCCCCCTACCCTCTCCAGAGACAGGACACCCCCCACCCCCTGGACAGACCCCCACGACCCTCTGTTCTCCACCTCCAACCCTGCTCTCAGGATTACGGTGACCTCAAGGTCTCTTCTCCAGCCACCCTCTTACCCATGGCTGGCACACCAGTTGAGAGTCCTTGTGACCGTTTGCCTGGCTATGAGAGAAAACAGGCCCCTGAAGGACAAGTGGCCATGAGTAACTTCACTCCCACTGTCAGTTCCTTAGAGGCTGGAGCTCTACTGCTGGGCAGCACAGAGGTGAGGGACCAGAGGGAAGGGAGAGACCGGCCCCTGGGAGCTGTAAAGACTGTACATCTTCAGACTGTGTCCTCTTCGTATCTCAGTGGTGGGGCCTCCCCTCCCATTCAATCAGTCTGCTCCATTCAGAGCCCGTTAGCTGCTGCTGTCCTTGCTAACACTGACTCAGTCAATGCCTATAACTATCAGACTGTTCTTGCTGAGGCGTCCATGCCAGGGTCTGTAGGGGAGATCCCTCCACATCGTCCTCTGCCGTCCTTAGTCAATCAGTACAGCTCTGATGGAGAGAGAGCTATGAGGGAGGCTGAAGATGTGTACAGACATCATCGGGTCAATCCAGCAGGACAGGTATCTGGACCTCCTCGGCCTGACTATTTCCTTCCCCACCAGGCAGGGCCCAAGAGCATGTACAAACCCATGTCTGACAACTGCTACAATACTTTAGGCCTCCGGAATTACCCCTCTAACTCCCCCCAGTACAGTGGTCAACCCCAACCCAGAGAGGAGTACAGCTCCAGTGGCCACCACAGATCCAGGGGACAATGGCAGAGGACTGAGGATAGAGCTCTGGGCTACCCCGGCATCCGCAGGGCACGCTCCTTCCATGCCCAGCAACCTATTCGTATTGAACTGGCAGACACCCTGTTCTACGTCCAACGTCCAGCTGTCCAGGAAAAGGAGTACAAAAGGCTAGTCCAGTCAGATGTCCAACCTCTGCAGCCGTACTTTGAGAATGGCTGTGTTCAGTACCGCTACAGTCCCTATTCAGACACAGCGCCTCTAGAGGAGTCTTACTACTATGTGGACCCTTACAGGACGAGCCGCATCCGACACAGTCAGTCATACACCATGCGCTCTACCAAGGATTGTGGACATCCTGGTTACCACTACCGTCCCTCACACAACATCCCACCCGCAAAAAGAGAACTCTTCTTAGAGAGCAGGGATCCAGAGCGAGTCATTTACAAGTCCTGGGACCACCCAGAGGGTTGTGACAGACCCGTCTATCAGCCAATCAGGCAAGAGAATAGAGCCAGGCAGAGGCCCCAGGGCCCTATCATGTCTCCTTATCAGAACCTGAATCCTCCCCTCCCACAGAGTGACATCAGGGGCAGAGATATCAGTCACACCAGAAGCAGGTCAGACCCAGGTAATGCCTGGCTGCTGGCCACCGACAGAGTGGACAGCCAACGTGAAGTACCTGCCATGTCTCCAATCTCGCCTGGTCAGCAGCTTTCAGACCCTAGTGATTACATCAGGCACCAGAGGGTTCATTGGCCAGGAGAGGAGCCAGTCCCTCCCAGGAGAGAGAGCGTCTCCAGGAGAACCCAGCCCAAGCAGGGCACCTCTCAACGACATCAACCACAGCATTGCAACGTCCCCATGCTCCTAGATGCTAAGAACGTGGAGCAGGGTGAGGGTGGTCATAGTAGAGGTTGTGACAAGGACAAGGTAATTATGGGCAATGCTGCTAACAGCTACTCTGCCCGATTAAAACCAAGCATCCCCAGGAGACCACGATCACAGAGCATCAAAGAGCCTCGTTACTACCACCATGTCAAATCACCTGTGGAACCAGATCACCCTGGATCCTTCTCCACTCAGCCCCACAGGAGAACTCAGAGCACCAAGGCCATGCCCTCTCATTATAATAACCTGGAGGGGTACTACCCAGCTCCCAAGCCCAAACCCCCAGGATCTGGTAAGGCCATGCCAGGGCCGTTCCCTGGCCACGGATGCATGCCCCCACACAGCCACAGACTGCTGTCACATGGCCTAGGGGGCCACGGGGCCTTTCTGCAGACAGGCCTCAGGCCGGAAGCTGGAGTCTATGCTGAGTGATTCAGTCCTCAAATCACACCAGCAGCTAAAAGAGGCCAGCTTGGCATACATCTCCAACTCAACAGATTAATGTTGTTTATAAAAATTTAAGAAATTCATAGACAAATCCCTTCAAACTGTTTTTAAGAAAATGTTGAATTGACACTAATGGGTGTGTCATACAGTTGGTAACATGTAGATAGCAAAGAAAGAGGGAAATTATTTTCTCATAAACTAAGAGGTGAGATTTTGAAAGCTTGTTTTAGGAAATTGTTTATGAAGTTGTTGTACAATTTTCATTTAATGTCCGTGAGATAATATTGTCCAACAAACAGAAAATGCCATTTGAAATGTCTGCCAAATATTGTTAATCTTATGAGCAATAATAATCTAAGATATGTCTTACTGGGCCTACTGCCAGCGTGATATTGTTTGCCTAGATCATTTATGCCCTAACTGAAGAAACACACACTTTTTAAGAATTCTAGCATCTGAGAACCATGCATAGATCGTTGACTTTTTATGGTTTGCAATTTCACTGATTCTTCACTGAAGGTGTTTGGTAACATTGGCACTTGTGGTGTTATTTAGTTCCGACAATAATGGAAGACACTGAGGACATTCCTTCACCTGCACGTCTGTCTCCCACCTTCACAAAACAAGACACTCAGACATGGGAAGATTAAGGAGCATGGAGGATTGTGACCACAGTTGGGGTCCATCTAACGTCATGTTACCAGGATAAATAACTTCCAAACATGTATGTGTGCTGCAGATGTGAAAGAAGTGTACAGAATGTCAATGCACTCCTCACATTAACAGGAAGCTATGAGGTTGTATTATGAGGACATTCCATATTTTAATGGTATGTTATGTTTTATCTGTTGCTTTACTCTATTGTTATAGTTTTTTATTCATTAACAATATTATTTAAAACCACCCTCTGTAAATGAGATATTGCTAAGACATTTTTTTTTCTTCCATGAGATAATCTAAATAAAATTCTAAAACATACTATGACATTGTGGCTGGGTTTATTTGATATTTTGTTAATGGGAATGCACATCTGATTAAGTAATTGGTTGGAGCAACAATGCATACTCACTGGGCCTTGCATTTGCTACCGTGCAGATTCAGAAGTTTAAGCATTAGACTGCAGAGGGCACTGCAGTATTGCAGAAAAAGTGGTTCCCTAATAATGTCTCTGAATCTTTAGTGAGGATGGAACTCAATTTTTCTTTATGAATCCATTTTTGTCCTAAAGTCTCTCTCATTCCTTAGATGTGTAGTGTATTACTACACACACAACAGTGACTGTAGTTGTTTCCCAATAGTATCTCATTAGCATAGACAAATCTGACAACTTCCGAAAATCTAGTATTTTTGTTCATGCATCCTCTCCCCTTGATCTGTCATCCATATCCAAGGAAACTGCCAGTGCAAATTTAGGAACAAATCATTCAGGATAATTTATCTGGAGCCTGCCGAGCAAATCGGGAATATTCCCAGAACATTAGCTAACATTCCAATTAAGTTCTAGTTAGGGTTTGAACCAGTATCTGGGCAGAGGAGACGATGACTGACGAGATCTCCTCTGCCCAGAAAGCTACCATTTCAAGCTACCATTCACCAGCTCTGCAAGCGTTATGTCAAAATAAGTTTGGTACTCACCAAATATGCCTGGCCTGCCCATCAACTATCATCATTTACTGCCGTTACGCCCGGTTTGTACTTACAAAAAAGGTAGAAATAAAAATTCACAGGATGATAACGTCCCACAAACATTCAAAGAATGTTTTTCACCATCAAATCATTTTTTTACAAGAATTTCTAACATTCAAATGTTGTTCACAACATCTGTAAAATCTACCACAGAACATTCCCCCAAGGTTCTCATTTGGTTGCCAGGGAATGTAATAAAACAATGTTCTGGTAATGTTCTTAGAACATAATGCCACAGCAAAATGTGGGAGCAATAGAAGTGGTTCTGAGGAAACATTACAGGTACATGAACGTTCATGTTATTCAAAACACCCACAATAATATTCCTACAATGGTCTCATAAAAAGAGTGTGACATTGACATGATGGTTCTAATAATGTTGCCTGAACATACTTCAATAAAATGTTGGAGCAATATCATTTGTTCAAAAAAAAATCCTGGAATATTGTTGCTGATGGAACTATTACTATTAACACCCACAGTGCATTGGGAAGGAATTCAGACCCCTTGACTTTTTCCACATTTTGTTATGTTACAGCCTTATTCTGTAATGGATTAAATAAAAAAAATACCCCATAATGACAAAGTGAAAACAGGTTTTTATTACATTAAATGTATTAAAAATAAAAAAAATAAACATTACATTTACATAAGTATTCAGACCCTTTGCTCAGTACTTTGTTGAAACACTTTTGGCAGTGATTACAGCCTCAAGCCTTGGGTATGAAGCTACAAGCTTGGCACACCTGTAGTTGGGGAGTTTCTCCTATTCTCTGCAGATCCTCTCAAGGTCTGTCCGGTTGGATGGGGAGCGTCTCTCCAGGGATGGTCGATCGGATTCAAGTCCGGGCTCTGGCTGGGCCACTCAAGGACATTAAGAGATGTATCCCACTCCTGCGTTGTCTTGGCTGTGTGCTTAGGGTCGTTGTCCTGTTGGAAGGTGAACCTTTGCCCCAGTCTGAGGTCCTGAGCGCTCTGAGCAGCTTTTCATCAAGGATCCCTCTGTACTTTTCTCTGTTCACCTTTGCTTCGATCCTGACTAGTCTCCCAATCCCTGCCACTAAAAAACATCCCCACAGCATAATGCTGTCACCACCATGCTTCACCGTAGGGATGGTGCCAGGTTTCCTCCAGACGTGACGCTTGGCATTCAGGCCAAACAGTTCAATCTTGGTTTCATCAGACCAGAGAATCTTGTTTCTCATGTTCTGAGAGTCCTTTAGGTGCCATTTAGCAAACTCCAAGTGGGCTGTCGTGCCTTTTTACTGAGGAGTGGCTTCCGTCTGGTCACTCTACCATAAAGGCCTGATTGGTGGAGTGCTGCAGAGATCGTTGTCCTTCTGAAAGGTTCTCCTATCTCCACAGAGGAACTCTATACCTCTGGATCGGATTCTTGGTCACCTCCCTGACCAAAATCCTTCTGTCCCGATTGCTCAGTTTGGCCGGGCTGCCAGCTCTAGGAAAAGTATTGGTGGTTCCAAACTTATGTTTAAGAATGATGGAACCAACTGTGTTCTTGGGGACGTTCAATGCTGCAGAAATGTTTTGGTACCCTTCCCCAGATCTGTGCCTCGACACAATCCTGTCTCTGAGCTCTACGCAAAATTACTTCGACCTCATGTCTTGGCTTTTGCTCTGACATGCACTGTCAACTGTGGGACCTTATATAGACAGTTATGTGCCTTTCCAAATCATGTCCAATCAATATCATTTACCACAGGTGGACTCCAATCATGTTGTAGAAACATCTCAAAGATGATCAATGGAAATAGGATGCACCTCATTTTGGAGTCTCATAGCAAAGGGTCTGAACACTTAAGTAAATAAGGTATTTCTAATAAACAGTTTTTGCTTTATCATTATGGTGTAGTTTTTATTTATTTAACCAATTTTAGACAACTGGACAGTTTTTATGTTATGAGAACATTTTCTGCAACCTAACAAATATTCTGGGAACATTCACAGAATCAATTTTGGTTTGCTGGGTGTTTTGTTGTAAATGAAGAGAAAACGAGCCTCCATCAAATCACAGCTGACTGAGGTTTCCTGCACTGTGGCAGAAACAATTACTGAGACCTGAGGAGGTCGAGACATCCCTCCTGGCAGCTCAGCGTTGCTCCGGGTGCAGCCACCCCACAGAGCCATTGTATATTCATTGCTGCATTGACATTCAATGTGCACCAATACCGTGTCCTCTCATAACCAACAAGTTGCAATTTTTATGCATGTGAACATTGGAAGGGAAATTATTATTGGAGACGACTTGGGTAAAGTGAGCTTTTAGCAAAGCGTTTTGCGCTGCATCCAGACACAGAGCGATCCATTTGTTTCTTGGATGTGCTGTTTCACAGCAAGGTGTGCATGCATTATTCAGATTTACTGTGGTGGGTCTGGTCCCCAGCTCGATGGCCATCTGCTCGGTGGACATTGTGATGTTTTTCGAACATGCTGCCTTTCAGCTTCAGGTTTACACCTCATAGTTCAAGGGGGACAAATTAAATGAAGGGGTTATGGATTCCTGTGATAATGTTCAATGTCCTTTTCTCAAAGTTGGCCGCCCTCTCCCCCTAACCAAAGTAGTTTAAGTTAACCCCCGCTTCCCCTTAAGTTGAGTTCAACTGTGAAGGGAAAGTCTGAATCCTCTTCACCTGGTTGCTTGGAGAATTATTCCTGAACAGCTGTGCTTGTCCAGATGCAGAGACAGCTAAAATGTGCTGTGTGGGGGGAGTTTGATGCCAAGCTGTGCCAGTTTGGTGGAGACAGCAGGTGCCTGGCGGTAGGACGCCTCTCAGGGGGGAGTGGTCTGTAATCTGCCCTATGGGTGTGATTGTTGTCTGAGAAAGATTGTGTGTGGCTCAACACTATAGACCCCTGTACAGAGACACTGTCCTTGGGGATAATACCAGGGGGAAAGCAGCTTTATGGGGTGTCATGTAGACGCTAAGGAAAAAGGCCATGGGGATATGCACTTTTGAGTCTGTTTAGCATGTGGCATATTCTGCTTTCAGCAGCTCACGGTTGACCCTATTGGAATCATTTCAATTGCTTGTTCTGTCAAAGGGGTAGTTGTCATTACCAAGGCAAATAGAAAGCTTTAAAAAGTATTTGCATCCCTCATAATCACATAATCACCTCAGCAATAGGGTGCTAAATGAATTAGCAACATCCCCAATCAACAGAACCCTGTTAGTGCTTGTGGTTTCTAATGCTGTAACCTTGGATTCGGATTGAAGAAAGGAGGCAATCAGTGGCGTTCACCTTCTTGCTGATGGATTGGAGGAATAGGGGTTGATGGGATAGAGGAAGGCAGAGAAACAATATGGGCTGATTAAGTGCCTGATTAGACCTCACAATTACATTAGGCAACAGCTCTTCACTGAGCATCAACCCTTACACGGCCACTCTTCTATTCTGATTTTCTCATGTGGATTCTGGATTCTATTCTAGTGGAGTTGATTGTGGTTGAGAAGAAGGCGTAGTTGGACTGTGTTCTGATGCCAAATGCCAGGTGTCACTGTCCCAGACTGATGATGAAGCGCTTGACCTTTCCCTGTAGGTGACCGATCCTAAATGATAATACCCTACCTGTCACCCTAGCGAAGTAGGCAATTATTCAGGAAATACTGTTGGTACAAAGGGTAATTGTTAGGCTTTTGATATGAATTAGTTGTGTATCACTAATTATCTGCTGTACTTGCCACTAGTCAGTACCTAACCTTGTCCCTAGGCTCAAGTACTAGAGAGACAGCTGGGGACGAGATTAGTCAGTTTCTTATAATACAGCTGTTATTGGGTGATTGTCTTTATAAGGTGTGAGAAGAGAGTTAAAGGGTTTATTGTCTTTATAAGGTGTAAGGAGAGGGTTAAAGGGTTTGTCTTTATAAGATGTAAGGAGAGGGTTAAAGGGTTTGTCTTTATAAGATGTAAGGAGAGGGTTTATTGTCTTTATAAGGTGTAAGGAGAGGGTTAAAGGGTTTATTGTCTTTATAAGATGTAAGGAGAGGGTTAAAGGGTTTATTGTCTTTATACGATGTAAGGAGAGGGTTTATTGTCTTTATAAGATGTAAGGAGAGGGTTAAAGGGTTTATTGTCTTTATAAGGTGTAAGGAGAGGGTTTATTGTCTTTATAAGATGTAAGGAGAGGGTTAAAGGGTTTATTGTCTTTATAAGGTGTAAGGAGAGGGTTAAAGGGTTTATTGTCTTTATAAGATGTAAGGAGAGGGTTTATTGTCTTTATAAGATGTAAGGAGAGGGTTAAAGGGTTTATTGTCTTTATAAGATGTAAGGAGAGGGTTAAAGGGTTTATTGTCTTTATAAGATGTAAGGAGAGGGTTAAAGGGTTTATTGTCTTTATAAGGTGTAAGGAGAGGGTTAAAGGGTTTATTGTCTTTATAAGATGTAAGGAGAGGGTTAAAGGGTTTGTCTTTATAAGATGTAAGGAGAGGGTTAAAGGGTTTATTGTCTTTATAAGATGTAAGGAGAGGGTTAAAGGGTTTGTCTTTATAAGATGTAAGGAGAGGGTTTATTGTCTTTATAAGGTGTAAGGAGAGGGTTAAAGGGTTTATTGTCTTTATAAGATGTAAGGAGAGGGTTAAAGGGTTTATTGTCTTTATAAGATGTAAGGAGAGGGTTAAAGGGTTTATTGTCTTTATAAGATGTAAGGAGAGGGTTAAAGGGTTTATTGTCTTTATAAGATGTAAGGAGAGGGTTTATTGTCTTTATAAGATGTAAGGAGAGGGTTAAAGGGTTTATTGTCTTTATAAGATGTAAGGAGAGGGTTAAAGGGTTTATTGTCTTTATAAGATGTAAGGAGAGGGTTAAAGGGTTTATTGTCTTTATAAGATGTAAGGAGAGGGTTAAAGGGTTTGTCTTTATAAGATGTAAGGAGAGGGTTAAAGGGTTTATTGTCTTTATAAGATGTAAGGAGAGGGTTTATTGTCTTTATAAGATGTAAGGAGAGGGTTAAAGGGTTTATTGTCTTTATAAGGTGTAAGGAGAGGGTTAAAGGGTTTGTCTTTATAAGATGTAAGGAGAGGGTTAAAGGGTTTATTGTCTTTATAAGATGTAAGGAGAGGGTTAAAGGGTTTATTGTCTTTATAAGATGTAAGGAGAGGGTTAAAGGGTTTATTGTCTTTATACGATGTAAGGAGAGGGTTTATTGTCTTTATAAGATGTAAGGAGAGGGTTTATTGTCTTTATAAGATGTAAGGAGAGGGTTAAAGGGTTTATTGTCTTTATAAGATGTAAGGAGAGGGTTAAAGGGTTTATTGTCTTTATAAGATGTAAGGAGAGGGTTAAAGGGTTTATTGTCTTTATAAGATGTAAGGAGAGGGTTTATTGTCTTTATAAGATGTAAGGAGAGGGTTTATTGTCTTTATAAGATGTAAGGAGAGGGTTAAAGGGTTTATTGTCTTTATAAGGTGTAAGGAGAGGGTTAAAGGGTTTATTGTCTTTATAAGATGTAAGGAGAGGGTTAAAGGGTTTATTGTCTTTATAAGATGTAAGGAGAGGGTTAAAGGGTTTATTGTCTTTATAAGATGTAAGGAGAGGGTTAAAGGGTTTATTGTCTTTATAAGATGTAAGGAGAGGGTTAAAGGGTTTATTGTCTTTATAAGATGTAAGGAGAGGGTTAAAGGGTTTATTGTCTTTATAAGATGTAAGGAGAGGGTTAAAGGGTTTATTGTCTTTATAAGATGTAAGGAGAGGGTTTATTGTCTTTATAAGATGTAAGGAGAGGATTTATTGTCTTTATAAGATGTAAGGAGAGGGTTAAAGGGTTTATTGTCTTTATAAGATGTAAGGAGAGGGTTTATTGTCTTTATAAGATGTAAGGAGAGGGTTAAATGGTTTATTGTCTTTATAAGATGTAAGGAGAGGGTTAAAGGGTTTATTGTCTTTATAAGATGTAAGGAGAGGGTTAAAGGGTTTATTGTCTTTATAAGATGTAAGGAGAGGGTTTATTGTCTTTATAAGATGTAAGGAGAGGGTTAAAGGGTTTATTGTCTTTATAAGATGTAAGGAGAGGGTTAAAGGGTTTATTGTCTTTATAAGATGTAAGGAGAGGGTTAAAGGGTTTATTGTCTTTATAAGATGTAAGGAGAGGGTTAAAGGGTTTATTGTCTTTATAAGATGTAAGGAGAGGGTTAAAGGGTTTATTGTCTTTATAAGATGTAAGGAGAGGGTTAAAGGGTTTATTGTCTTTATAAGATGTAAGGAGAGGGTTTATTGTCTTTATAAGATGTCTTTATAAGATGAGAGGGTTAAAGGGTTTATTGTCTTTATAAGATGTAAGGAGGGTTAAAGGGTTTATTGTCTTTATAAGATGTAAGGAGAGGGTTTATTGTCTTTATAAGATGTAAGGAGAGGGTTAAAGGGTTTATTGTCTTTATAAGATGTAAGGAGAGGGTTAAAGGGTTTATTGTCTTTATAAGATGTAAGGAGAGGGTTAAAGGGTTTATTGTCTTTATAAGATGTAAGGAGAGGGTTAAAGGGTTTATTGTCTTTATAAGATGTAAGGAGAGGGTTTATTGTCTTTATAAGATGTAAGGAGAGGGTTAAAGGGTTT
Organism: Oncorhynchus keta; assembly: GCF_023373465.1. Lineage (NCBI taxonomy): Eukaryota > Metazoa > Chordata > Actinopteri > Salmoniformes > Salmonidae > Oncorhynchus > Oncorhynchus keta. Next base: position 26,715,412 of record NC_068421.1, read on the forward strand.
ATTGTCTTTATAAGATGTAAGGAGAGGGTTAAAGGGTTTATTGTCTTTATAAGATGTAAGGAGAGGGTTAAAGGGTTTATTGTCTTTATAAGATGTAAGGAGAGGGTTAAAGGGTTTATTGTCTTTATAAGGTGTAAGGAGAGGGTTTATTGGGTTAAAGGGTTTATTGTCTTTATAAGATGTAAGGAGAGGGTTAAAGGGTTTATTGTCTTTATAAGATGTAAGGAGAGGGTTAAAGGGTTTGTCTTTTGTCTTTATTGTCTTTAAGATGTAAGGAGAGGGTTAAAGGGTTTATTGTCTTTATAAGATGTAAGGAGAGGGTTAAAGGGTTTATTGTCTTTATAAGATGTAAGGTTAAAGGGTTTATTGTCTTTATAAGATGTAAGGAGAGGGTTAAAGGGTTTATTGTCTTTATAAGATGTAAGGAGATTGGGTTAAAGGGTTTATTGTCTTTATAAGATGTAAGGAGAGGGTTAAAGGGTTTATTGTCTTTATAAGATGTAAGGAGAGGGTTAAAGGGTTTATTGTCTTTATAAGATGTAAGGAGAGGGTTAAAGGGTTTATTGTCTTTATAAGATGTAAGGAGAGGGTTAAAGGGTTTATTGTCTTTATAAGATGTAAGGAGAGGGTTAAAGGGTTTATTGTCTTTATAAGATGTAAGGAGAGGGTTAAAGGGTTTATTGTCTTTATAAGATGTAAGGAGAGGGTTAAAGGGTTTATTGTCTTTATAAGATGTAAGGAGAGGGTTAAAGGGTTTATTGTCTTTATAAGGTGTAAGGAGAGGGTTAAAGGGTTTTTGTCTTTATAAGATGTAAGGAGAGGGTTAAAGGGTTTATTGTCTTTATAAGATGTAAGGAGAGGGTTTATTGTCTTTATAAGATGTAAGGAGAGGGTTAAAGGGTTTATTGTCTTTATAAGATGTAAGGAGAGGGTTAAAGGGTTTATTGTCTTTATAAGATGTAAGGAGAGGGTTAAAGGGTTTATTGTCTTTATAAGATGTAAGGAGAGGGTTTATTGTCTTTATAAGGTGTAAGGAGAGGGTTAAAGGGTTTATTGTCTTTATAAGATGTAAGGAGAGGGTTAAAGGGTTTATTGTCTTTATAAGATGTAAGGAGAGGGTTAAAGGGTTTATTGTCTTTATAAGGTGTAAGGAGAGGGTTAAAGGGTTTGTCTTTATAAGATGTAAGGAGAGGGTTTATTGTCTTTATAAGGTGTAAGGAGAGGGTTAAAGGGTTTATTGTCTTTATAAGGTGTAAGGAGAGGGTTAAAGGGTTTATTGTCTGTATAAGATGTAAGGAGAGGGTTAAAGGGTTTATTGTCTTTATAAGATGTAAGGAGAGGGTTAAAGGGTTTATGGTCTTTATAAGGTGTAAGGAGAGGGTTAAAGGGTTTATTGTCTTTATAAGATGTAAGGAGAGGGTTAAAGGGTTTATTGTCTTTATAAGGTGTAAGGAGAGGGTTAAAGGGTTTATTGTCTTTATAAGATGTAAGGAGAGGGTTAAAGGGTTTATTGTCTTTATAAGGTGTAAGGAGAGGGTTAAAGGGTTTATTGTCTTTATAAGATGTAAGGAGAGGGTTAAAGGGTTTATTGTCTTTATAAGATGTAAGGAGAGGGTTAAAGGGTTTATTGTCTTTATAAGGTGTAAGGAGAGGGTTAAAGGGTTTATTGTCTTTATAAGATGTAAGGAGAGGGTTAAAGGGTTTATTGTCTTTATAAGATGTAAGGAGAGGGTTAAAGGGTTTATTGTCTTTATAAGGTGTAAGGAGAGGGTTAAAGGGTTTATTGTCTTTATAAGATGTAAGGAGAGGGTTTATTGTCTTTATAAGATGTAAGGAGAGGGTTAAAGGGTTTATTGTCTTTATAAGATGTAAGGAGAGGGTTAAAGGGTTTATTGTCTTTATAAGATGTAAGGAGAGGGTTTATTGTCTTTATAAGATGTAAGGAGAGGGTTAAAGGGTTTATTCCATAAATGGCTGTTTGTTTTCTGCCTCGGATCACTTAACATTTATGACTGATCCATAAAGGTTATGTGCTTGAGTCACTTGTTCCCCATCAAATGAGATACCAAAACATATACACACACACACACACACACACACACACACACACACACACACACACACACACACACACACACACACACACACACACACACACACACACACACACACACACACACACACACACACACACACACACACACACACACACACACACACACACTATGCTAATAGGCAAAACACTCAACGGATGCCAGTCTTCCATGACTGAGTGAAGACAGCACAGTATCAAGGCCTTTTCTGTCATTGCATTCTTTGACGGAGGAACCTGAGTGTATTGAATCACATGGTTTGTGGTTCTCCCCCTGAGAAGCCACACATGGTCGAATCAAGATACGATGCTAAAATGATCTGAAATACGTTACTTCTTGGAGTCGGAGCTCAGGGGAGCGTGATTAAGACGTAATCTTGATGATCGCTGCAGGTTCGTCTTGCCACCTTTGTCTTAAAAAGTAAGCCAATGACTGTACAGGGAATAAAATTTAACTAGCTTATGGCTTCTGAGGCGAGCCACTGGCCACCAGCGTCAAATGGGTCACTGGACAGCAGCCATCTCCCCAGAGGCAGCCATGTGTGCACTACAGCAACTACACACACTCAATAATAAACAGGTAGTCCGTTATCTCTATTAGAATCATTTGATTTGGATTTCAATAACGTGCTTTACGACATGAAGGAGCTGAGGATGTGTCATTATTATAAGTCAGCTGATTGGCACACTCATTAATCAAATGGAAACACAAATTAGGAGGTAAACAATGTAAAGAGCAATTAGTGCTGCCTTGTCCTGCAGCTGTATCAGACAGATTGGGCTTGGCTCTAATCGTTTTACATTCAAAATGAGACATAAGACTTTGTCCGTCTTGATAAGAGGTATTTTACAGAATTGATTAACTTTTTTGAGAAAAAAATAGGAGTAATTTAACACTTTGGCCTCAGACAATAGGCCCATTAGGCCTCTAATACATTTTCTCCTTTTTTATACAGAGCCAATTTTCCTCTGTTCACATCAGTGGTTCTACTGATGGACACAGCCTATTCATAATCTGCTGGGCGAGATAGTGGGAGTTCTACTCTCTAACTTCAGATACTTAGCTGTGCTCTGCTCTGCCTTTCATGCCGTTGGAGGATGAATAGCCTTTGATAGCTGTTGAATTCTGCTCTTGGTGATGACTTTGCTCATCCACCCAGAGTGAAATCCCATTCCACTGCGCCTATATATTTTACCTCTTAGTGATGTTATTCGGAGACATAATGTGAACTTTCACTGCTATGTTGAGGACACAGCTGTACATTTCGATGAAACATGGTGAAGCCCAAAAACTGCCCTCCCTGGAAGCCTGTGTTTCAGACATAAGGAAGTTGATGGCTGCAGATGTTCTACTTTTAAACTCGGACAAAACAGAGATGCCTGTTCTAGGTCCCAAGAAACAAAGAGATCTTCTGTTGAATCTGACAATTAATCTTGATGGTTGTACAGTCATCTCAAATAAAACTGTGAAGGAGCTCAGCGTTACTCTGGACCCTAATCTCTCTTTTGACGAACATATCAAGACTGTTTTAAGGACAGCTTTTTTCCATCTACGTAACATTGCAAAAATCAGAAACTTTCTGTCCACAAATGTGGCAGAAAAATGTATCCAGGCTTTTGACACTTCTAGGTTAGACTACTGCAATGCTCTACTTTCCGTCTACCCGGATAAAGCACTAAATGAACTTCAGTTAGTGCTAAATATGGCTGTTAGAATCCTGACTAGAACCAAAAAATTTGATCATATTACTCCAGTGCTAGCCTCCCTACACTGGCTTCCTGTTAAGGCAAGGGCTGATTTCAAGGTTGTACTGCTAACCTACAAAACATTACATGGGCTTACTCCTACCTATCTTTCCGATTTGGTCCTGCCGTACATACCTACACATACGCTACGGTCACAAGACGCAGGCCTCCTTACTGTCCCTAGAATTTCTAAGCAAACAGCTGGAGGCAGGGCTTTCTCCTATAGAGCTCCATTTTTATGGAATGGTCTGCCTACCCATGTGAGAGACGCAGACTCGGTCTCAACCTTTAAGTCTTTATTGAAGACTCATCTCTTCAGTAGGTCCATGATTGAGTGTAGTCTGGCCCAGGAGTGTGAAGGTGAACATGAAGGCACTGGAGCAACGAACCGCCCCTACTGTCTCTACCTGTCTCTATCCCCTCTCTCCACCTATTACAGGGGCTGAGTCACTGGCTTACTGGTGCTCTTCCATGCCGTCCCTAGGAGGGGTGCGTCACTTGAGTGGGTTGAGTCACTGATGTGATCTTCCTGTACGAGTTGGCACCCCCCTTGGGTTGTGCCGTGGCGGAGATCTTTGTGGGCTGTGCTTTGGCAAAGTGGGTGGGATTATATCCTGCCTGTTCGACCCTGTCCGGGGGTATCGTCGGATGGGGCCACAGTGTCTCCTGATCCCTCTTGTCTCAGCCTCCAGTATTTATGCCGCAGTAGTTTGTGTCAGGGGGCTAGGGTCAGTCTGTTATATCTGGAGTATTTCTCCTGTTTTATCCGGTGTCCTGTGTGAATTTAAGTACAGTATTCTCTCTCTCTCTCTCTCTCTCTCTCTCTCTCTCTCTCTCTCTCTCTCTCTCTCTCTCTCTCTCTCTCTCTCTCTCTCTCTCTCTCTCTCTCTCTCTCTCTCTCTCTCTCTCTCTCTCTCTCTCTCAGCCCTAGGACCATGCCTCAGGACTACAGTACCTAGCCTGATGACTCCTTGCTGTCCACCTGGCCGTGCTGCTGCTCCAGTTTCATCTGTTCTGCCTGCGGCTATGAAACCCTGACCTGTTCACCGGATGTGCTACCTGTCCCAGCCCTGCTGTTTTCAACTCTCAAGAGACAGCAGGAGCGGTAGAGATAGTCTGAATGATTGGCTATGAAAAGCCAACTGACATTTACTCCTGAGGTGCTGACCTGTTGCACCCTCGGCAACCACTGTGATTATTATTATTTGACCCTGCGGTTCATCTATGAACATTCGAACATCTTGACCATATTCTGTTATAATCTCCACCCGGCACAGCTAAAAAAGGACTGGCCAACCCCTCAGAGCCTGGTTCCTCTCTAGGTTTCTTCCTATGCCTTTCTCGGGAGTTTTTCCTAGACACTGTGCTTCTACACCTGCATTGCTTGCTGTTTGGGGTTTTAGGCTGCGTTTCTGTACAGCACTTTGTGACATCAGCTTATGTAAGAAGGGCTTTATAAATACATTTGATTGATTCTGCAAGAAACTCAACAATAATATGGTGTACCGTATCGATGAGCTATGCAACAATTTAGCATTCAAGAGCATTGAATGTACGACTTGACGTAATACATTACACTTCACAGTCTAGTAGTGCATACAAACACAATATTCTGTCTCTCTAAGATGCTTTTCCACACCCACACAAAGAAAATTCAATTTAAGTTTAAACGCTAATGAACAATGTGCCACTAACCTTTTGTTTTCGGATGGAGCCCTATAGTGTTTGAATTCATGTCTATTTAATTCATTCATGTCACACTTAATTACCAAACTAATTAATTTAACGAGGCAAATGCGTCACACGGATAAATGATTGGGGAGGAAGCGGGCAGTGTTCATCTTTAGCCACTCCCTCCCTGCATCAACAAAGCCTATTTCTTATGGCTTCTATTAGTGTCATCAATAAGCCTGATCTATCATATAGTTTACTGTTATTTCACTCACTGGTCAATCAACAAAACAGATGATACTTTACACACTGTTAATAGTCTAGACAGCCCTTTATGAGGTTGACTGGACAGATAGTGTTAAAGGTTGAGCCAGTTTTATACAGTCATTTGTAGTGTTGCTGAGCAGCTGCTCTCCTCATGGTAGATGAAGCAGGAATACTAGGGGTCATGTTTTCTCTTGTGTTTTTCTCCAGGACCCCAGAGGAGCTAGAGGGCACTAGTGGGAGAGATGTGAGTTCAGGTAGCAGATGAGATGTCAACTATACTGAGGTTAGGTAGCTGTCTGTCTGTATAACATTAACATAACGCTCATTCAGTCAACAAAGTAATTAGAAGGAAACCTCTCTGGCTGTTAGACTGGCAGAGAAAAACAAAATTCACAATTAAATAAACCTGCCACAGAAAAGTTATAAAAGTATTTCCTCCGTTTTTAAACTGATACTAATAAGTACTGTGTCTTGTGGTCGCCTAATTGGACAAGTTCCAAAGGAAAACAAATTAAACATACGTCAGCTGACAATAAGAATATAACTAATTGCACACAAAGACAGAAATGACAGAAATACTGAAAGTAGTTGAAGTGAGAAGTAGGTAGGAAACATCACATTTCTTACTGTACTTGCAACAATGGTATCTTCAAGCTATTCAAGGCCATAGAGTGAAACGTTAACTGATCTCTAACCACTACATTCAAATTAAAAGTAAAGAAAATGAATTACCTCTGAAGAAAACGAAATAAGATGCAGAACAGGAGTAGATAACGTAACTGGGCTGGGAAGATTTAAATACAGTTAGGATTGTGAGATAATTTGTTCTCAGGTTTCGATTGACTCTTGGTAACTGTGCAACAATGTGATAAATTGCATATAAAAAACAATCTGAGAGAAATTGGAGTCGCCTTGAAAATAAGTTTGAGAGACGCTTGAGGGAAACATCTCCAGAGTGCTAAAACAGAACATTATATTGTTTTCTTTGACATTCTTTAATTTAATCTATTTTTATAGAATAGTAAGAATAGTGGTGTTATTATAATCGTGCTGTTTTTGCATTATCAGCCATATGCAAACTGAACATCGAAACCAGCACATTTCCCCCTGGTAAACATCCGTGTCTGATTAAGTACTAGGCAACGAGTATTAAACCGAGCATCAAGCAATAGCATCTCTGACTTATGAGCCTGTAGTGCTGTTCACAGCATCTTCAGGCTTAGAGTTAATCACCTCCCAAACACAAGACTCCTCTGTCTGCCACTCACACACAGGATTAGCAGGGCTTGGCTATGTGTTTTAATTAACCAACGTCTCTCTTCTTCATAAAAGGCTGAGATAACGGCCTGTCTTTCGGACTGATCATACGATTCAGGTGTTTGCAATTGAGATTCAGTATTTAGATTTATTTATAAAGTTGGGGCTAACCTCATCTATTTTGTTTGTTCATATATGGGGCTTTGTTTTTTAGTTTTCTACATTTTAATGAGGTCTGTTTTGAGCATTTGTTTCCCATTAAAAGTTTTAACTCAATATACTCCAATGTGTGCCGTTGCTTTATGACCAAGCCCTGACATCCTCCACAGCACTTCTGGTCAAATGCTATTCTTATTCTAGTGAAGCAGCCGCTGTCCCTCAACAATCAATTACCTCCACTGTCGGTAGTGTAGATCTCTTGTACAAAGCAAGTCCCTGAAATAATTATATGTTTTCTTGTTGGCTGTTGTGTGTATTTCCACTGAATATGTTGTAACAAAAGCATCTCTGTGGAAAAAGTAGAGTACATATCCTCTTTTGAACACTGAGAATCAGAGCTTTGTACAGAAGGATGTTAGGCAACTGGAGTAAATGTTCGTTTGTCCCTCCCAGTCATTGTTCACTTCTGAATCAGCCACGGTGTGTGTGTGTGCGTGCGTGCGTGAGTGCGTGCGTGCGTGTGGTTACACAGTACCTGGAATTATGTTAGCAGGCAGAACCCGTCACCCCTACCTGTCGCTGTCTATGCTCACACACATGCATCTATTTATACTTATATCCTTTAATTAGGCCGCAGCCAAGCGAGTGATACATGCCATCAATCTTAATCAATAAATTAGTCAACTAAACAAGCCATGCACTGACACTCATTCACTCTCCATTCCCACACTGTGCTAATTACACTTAAACATGGCATTGCAGATTCAAATTGAATGTTTAAATAGAACATCTTAATGAAACATCATACCGTAAAGTTCATCAATTCATGTAGTTGTGTACTGTTTCATGTTATAGGTGTGTATGCATACAGTGAGCATAATGTTTATTAAAATGTCAGCATTTGCATTATTCATATTCATAACCATGTTTAGATCAGATTGTTTCAGTCATTTTCACATTAGGGTAGTTTGCAGAAGCGAACTCTTTACAACTGTAGAACTTGTAGAGTAGAAATTATGAAACACACTATACATACAACAGTATGTGGACACCCCTTCAAATTAGTAGATTTGGCTATTTCAGACACACAGGTGTATAGAATCGAGCACAAAGCCATGCAATCTCCATAGACAAACATTGACAATAGAATAGCCTTACTGAAGAGCTCAGTGACTTTCAACGTGGCACCTTCATAGGATGCCACCTTTCCAACAAGTCAGTTCGCCTTTCCAACAAGTCAGTTCGTTTTGCCCTGCCAGAGCTTCCTGTAAGTACTGTTATAGTGAAGTGGAAACCTCTAGGAGCAACAACAGCTCAGCCGTGAAGTGGTAGACCACACAAACTTGCAGATAAATCACGCGTAACCATCTGGCAGTTCGATGAATGAGTCTGGATTTGGCAGATGCCTGGAGAACGCTACCTGCCCCAGTGCCAACTGTAAAGTTTAGTGGAGGAGGAATAATGGGCTAGGACGGTTTTTCATAGTTCCGGCTAGACCCCTTAGTTCCAATAAAGGGAAATCTTAATGCTACAGCATACAGTGACATTCTAGAAGATTCTGTGCTTCCAACTTTGTGGCAACAGTTTGGGGTAAGCCCTTTCCTATTTTAGCATGACAATGCCCCTGTGCACAAAGTGAGGTCCATACAGAAATGGTTTGTCGAGATCGGTGTGGAAGAACTTGACCAGCCTGCACAGAGCTCTGACCTCAACCCGATTGAACACCTTTGGCATGAATTGGAGCGCCGACTGCAAGCCAGACCTAATTGCCCAACATCAGTGCCCAAACTCACTAATTCCCTTGTGGCTGAATGGAATCAAGTCCTCAAAGCAATATTCCAACATCTAGTGGAAAGCCTGCCAAGAAGAGTGGAGGCTGTTACAGCAGCAAAGGGGGGACCAACAAGGGGGGTATAACTTCTTCATGATCCTGTGGATAGTGGAGAGAAATTTCTGGTTTCTAAGAATAAAACATTTCCATTAAAGCTTGAATAATGCTGCTGACCTTTAGCTGGGATCACTTCAAATAATGGGAAAAGAATGGTTCATGCTAATAAATTAGGTCCTGTTCTTGAAAATGCTTATCAATTTGTCAAATCAATGTTAACATCCAAAGGCTGTTACTGATATCTTAACGTGTGTGGAGTTAAGCTACTCTCTGAAAAAAAGACCCCTTCAATCAGGAACACTAAATACAGTACATCACTCACCACATCACATCTAATGGAGATGAAATACACTGCCCAGTTTCAATTGAGGCCAAAATGGGTAGTAAAATATTTTAGAAATCTCAAAAGTTCTGGATCTAGAGGCTGAGTTGAATAGAGGGTTTTGAAGCAAATACAAACACAAAATCTAGAGCAGATTGGATGGTAACCACCTTTATGGCTTGAACCACATTAGAAGTTCTTGACAATAGGAATATCAGGTAAAAGACAATACAGGCCATTTCACATTGATATCTTTTTATTAAGACAAGTACTCTTCAGAATATCTTTTGTAAAAATGTTTTATGAACCAATACAAAATATGTATGGGAACATGAGGAAACCTTTCTTTACTACACAGAAATGTTGCCCAGGTACAGAGAGACTAAAGATTTGACCTCAAAACAACTAACTGGAGCAATGAACAACCAAACGTTCTAGGCATCAAACATGTTCTCCATCCAAACAGCCAAGAAATGTTGGGGGTTAATCAGAAAACTTAACCACTGCAATTATACCACCTGTTTTTTTGAAAACATCTGAAAATGTGACTGACATGCATCATATTCAGGATCCTAATACACCATTAGAAAGTAAATAGATGCTATTTAAGTCTCTACACAATCCGTATCGCGGAAGTTCAGCTGTACAACGTGATTCAAATTTAAAGGCAACGTTCCTGCGTTAGAGAAGACCGCATTCACGGTAAACACTGTATATGTCAGCTCAAACGGAAATGACCTTAAAATGTCTAGCGCACAATCTGTAACGCGATCAGCGATACAGATTCAATAGAGCCTTTAGTCTCCATTTGTTTGTGTGATTACTTGTTCTTTATGTCTGGGGAAAAAACAGATGATACGTTTTACTGTGGATATAAGGATTTATCAATAACCACCCTTGTATTTTGCTGGACACTGACTGTACAAGTGATATGGTCTGATTAACAAATCTAGTTCTTTCTTTGTGAACTAGGTCTATACAAAATAATATGTAACATTTAACAGTGCACCATATATTAAGAACACAAACATATACAACTGAGAAAAAATATATATATTTTGATTTGATAACTTTCTGAAATGTGTAGTATTCTTGGGGGGCTTTCACTTTGCATTTCACCTGAGATGCAAAACACAAGATTCAACATGAACCTGAGAAAGTGGAAACACATGGACTACATGTCAAATAGCACTCAGTGGCCAGTTTAATAGGTACACTCATCTAGTACTGGGTCGAACCCCCTTTGCCTCCAGAACAGCCTGAATTCTTCAGGGCATGGAAACATTGCTCAATTGCTATCAAGGGCCATAATTTGAGCCAGGAAAACATTCTCCACACCATCACACCACTGCCACCAGCATGTACCGTTGACGCCAGGCAGGATGGGGCCGTGGACTCATGCTGCTTACACCTAATCCTGACTCTGCCATCAGCATGACGCAACAGAAACCGGGATTCGTCAAACCAGGCAATGTTTTTCCACTCCTCAATTGTCCAGTGTTGGTGATCGCTTGCCCACTGGAGCAACTTCTTCTTTTAAGCTGATAGGAATGGAACCCAGTGTGGTCATCTGCTGCAATAGCCCATCCGTGACAAGTACCGACGTGTTGTGCATCCCGATATGCCGTTCTGCAAACCACTGTTGTACTGCGCCGTTACTTGCCTGTTTGTGGCCTTGCTCACGATTCTTGCCATTCTCCTTCAACAAGTGGTTTTCGCCAACAGGACTGCCGCTGACTTTATGTTTTTTGTTTGTCGCACCATTCTCCTTAAACCCTAGACACTGTCGTGCTTAAAAAAAAACCAGGAAGCTGGCCGTTTCTGAGAAACTGGAATGGCGTCTGGTACCGACGATCATACCACGCTCAAAGTTGCTTAGGTCACTTGCTTTTCCCACTCTAACGTTCAATTGAGCAGTAACTGAATGCCTCAATGTCTGTCTGCCAACTGTATATACTGTAGCAAGCCACGGTCATGTGACTCTGTCTGTAGGAGCAAACCATTTTCAAGAATGGGATGGTGTACATAATAAACCTTCCACTGAGTGTATACTGAAAACAAAAACAACACTTAATTTGAATCCCTACAGCGATCATTTCAATTGTATCCAGAATAAAACATTGAAGATCAACAAAACAAAAGCAAGTTCAGAACTAATCAATACACTTTGAGATTAATATTGATTTGCAAATTTTAATTTGTTATACTGTTATCGGTTATGTTCTGCATCACCCTCAAGCAATTCAATGAAATAAACATCAGATTTCCAGTGCCGTTTTGCTTGTTTTACCTTTCCCAAAGTGTGGCAAGCCTTAGCCACAATTGCAGCACATAACCTTATAAATACAACTAAAATCGATTTAGCAAATAAATTAAATACACTTTGCCTACCTTGTAAATTCTTATTGGACAGAAATAGATTGTCCATAAATAAAATCATTAATACTACTTAGCTTGTTTGTTATAAGGAGCTGTTTTTTAAATAGAAGCAGCCATATCATTCAGTTATGATTCCAATTATTTATCCAACCTGAAAATAACTTCAACTTGTTATTCCAGTTCTTAGTAGTGTGATTTATGAGTTACATGTGAGTAGAGAGTAAGACCACCACTACTAGTGTAAGGTACAGAGAGATTCATATACTAAGATATAGTATGACACTGTTGACATCGTACTGTTATACCCTTTAAATAAAGGAAGGCACTGCATTTAGTCCTTCATTCTTTTTTTCTTCATTATTATGATATATTCCAAAGCAAAGTTTAATCATATTGCTTTAAGGCAGTGGCTGTCCTTTTAATTCATGTATTTGGAGTTGTTTTGTCTATCACACTGTTATATCCAATACATCCATTGACTAATGCACCATGGAAAGACAAAAGCAGGAACTTCAATATGCATTACAGGGATTCCACAGCAATCTGTACATTTACTTCAAAAGCTGAAACATGGCAGAAATGGAAACCGTGCTAGTCATTCCCCATTCAAAACTTATAGGGGATCTTCAATAACTTATTATTCACAGACACGATTAGGAATGCTCATTGAGCAATGACCATTAGTTGTGTGTTACTTTTTCTAATTTGAAAACAAAACATTTTAACAAAACAATAAGTCATGCAAAAATTATATTCAAAGTGTATCATAATATCCGTAAGATATACAATGGTAGTCAAAATAATACATACAGAATTCCTTGTGTACTGGCTACTGTTTGAAAAATTAAAATGTTTTAAACATCATTACAATTAAAACGTCTTCAATCTAAAGTATAAGTAACATATTTTAACATATATTCCTCTCAATAGCAACCCGAGTCAACAGATTAGATAAAGTCGTGTTTGAAGGTCCTTGTAAGGTTACTAAATATATATTCAATATATTAAAGTCAGTATATTATTCAAGAACAAAATCAAACTGGTTTTCTCTGTAGAAGATAATTATTTGAACTGGATTTGACCCTTTGCTGAAAACACTGGGTAATATATGCACTGTATTTGAACACGTACAAGCATTACTATTACATTGGTCCTTCACTGACCATTGAGGGTATGAGTATGAGGACCCAGAGTAAACCATTTTTGTAGCGACCTTAGCCCAACACCTAGTGACCTCATCAAGGGGATCGGACCTCTTGGTATAACAGTTAAGGTGTTGGCTTAACAGTTGCTGGACCAGGGTAGTCCCCTGGTTGGGACTACCCCCCGAATTCACTATAATATCATGATGTTGAAACAACACAACAGCCTGTTGCCCCGACCAACATCTGACAGACAAACCAACAACGCGTATGACCATGGCAGCAACTCCAGTCAGTCTTTTAGCCACAGAACAAACATAAAAGGGATGTTTCAGTATGTCTGATAGAGCAGGAGAGGTCATATTTATGCATGAGTTAAGAGGGACAGTATAGTTTGATATTGATGAGAGCTGTTTACAATAGATTTTAGATAGTCTGGAAATGACTCATATGTGTTGTTGGCTGCTTCTACAGTACACAGCAGAGAGAGTGCTTCTAAAAGCCTGGTACACAAGCTAAAATAGAGCTGCAGGACAACGAGAGAAGAAGCGCTGTGTCATTCAATCTCCTCTGAAAGCTAACTGCAGCAAAAAGGATCTGGTGGAGTCGACAGGCTTGAGGGGAAAAATGAAAACAACAATTACGAAAGAAATAGAACAAGGCACAAAATTGTCTGTAAAATAATTGAACTGTACAGAATGGGCCCCAGCAGTCCAGGAGAGGTTGGATGGACAAATCCACGACAAAGCAATGAAGCCTCCAACTACTCATCCACTCTAATCTTCCTCTCCTCTAGAGTTCTCATCATTCTTCTCATCTTCTCTTCTCCTTTCCCCACCTCTCATCTTTCCTTCTCAGCTGCACCAGTTCGACATCCCTCGTTACCCCCTCCACCTCCCCCCATACGCTCTGGCCCACTCAGAGTTAGATATAGTGCTCTTACAGGACGCCCCCCCCCCTCCCCCCAGCACCCCCCTGGCCTCTCATCATTAGATGTAGTACTCCTTCTTCTCTTCCGTGTTGTTGTGTCCCCCCTCTGCATTAATGATGGCCGTGTCTGCATCTGCTGCGTCGTCTGCCCCTTTGGCTTCATGTGTGAAGTAGGTGCCTGCAACGAATAAACAAATTCATGAACACCCCTGTTGGACTCAAATTAATGGTAATGAATCTCTACAACTAGTCCACTTCTAGGTCTACGAATGATCAATGATAGTGTACACCAGTTCATCTCAAGCCAGTGGAAGCATTGTAATAGCCAGGGAACCCAGGTGAGCCGTTATACCTTTGTGTCTGGCGAAGTAGCGCCCCAGGACGATGAGTGCACAGAGGATAGCGAACATCACCACGGCAACCACACCTCCGATGACAGCGTGGTCTATCTTCTGTGGCGCCCCCTCATCAGCTCTGGAGTCTGGAAACAAGCCAAACACAGCCTCTTAAAACAATGATCCCCAGACCCCTTCTTTGAGCCAATCACAACTACAGTTAAAGTCAGAAGTTTACATACACTTAGGTTGGAGTCATTAAAACTCCTATTTCAACCACTCCACAAATTTCTTGTTAATATGGCTGCAGGGGCAGTATTGAGTAGCTTGGATGAAAGGTGCCCAGAGGTGCCCAGAGTCAACGGCCTGCTCCTCTGTCCCAGTTGCTAATATATGCATATTATTATTAGTATTGGATAGAAAACACTCTGAAGTTTCTAAAACGGTTTGAATGATGCCTGTGAGTATAATAGAACTCATATGGAAGAAGTCCAAACAGGAAGTGGAAAATCTGAGGCTGGTCGATTTTCAACCCATCCCCTATTGAATACACAGTGGGATATGGATAAAGTTGCACTTCCTAGGGCTTCAACTAGATGTCAACCGTCTTTAGAAACTTGAATGAGGCTTCTGTGTTGTGGAGCCGGATGGGAGCTCTTTGAGTCAATGGTCTGGCAGAGAGCCAGGTCCTGGTCACGCGCATTTCACCTGATAGCGTCCCATGGCTTCTCTACAGACATAGGGAATTCTCCAGTTTGAACGTAATTGAAGATATATGATAACAACATCCTAAAGATTGATTCTATACTTAGTTTGACAAGTTTCTTCGACCTGTAATATAACTTTGAGGTTTTCGTCTGACGTTCAGATGGACCTGCACGAGCATTTGGATTTGTGTACTAAACGCGCTAACAAAAGTAGCTACTTGGACATAAATAATGGACATTACTTTAAATCAAGCATTTATTGTGGAACTAGGATTCCTGGGAGTGCATTCTGATGATTTCTGATTTCTGTTGACTGGCTGGTTCTCCATAGTGACACGACAAAGGAATTTGCCTGTGGCCTGAGATTTACCAGGGGTGTGAGGGCCATAAAAGCCCCCACATCTTCAGACGCCTAGATCTCTCCACCGCTGTTGGGTTGAGAGATAATCTGTAGGGTTGTGGTCTCCTGTAACCTGACCTGATCAAGACAGTCATGACAGTATACTGCGATTTTTTTTATATTAACTGTATCAAACAAAACATACATGTATTGTGTAACATGACGTCTTATGAGTGTCATCTGATGAAGATCATCAAAGGTTAGTGATTCATTTTATCTCTACTTGTGCTTTTTGTGACTCCTCTCTTTGGCTGGAAAAATGGCTGGGTTTTTCTGTGAGTTGGTGGTGACCTAACATAATCGTTTGTGGTGCTTTCGCTGTAAAGCCTATTTGAAATCGGACACTGTGGTGGGATTAACAACAAGATTACCTTTAAAACGGTATAAGATACATGTATGTTTGAGGAATATTAATTATGAGATTTCTGTTGTTTTGAATTTGGTACCCTGCACTGTCACTGACTGTTGTCATATCATCCCGTTAACGGGATTGCAGCCCTAAGAAGTTATAACAAACTATAGTTTTGGCAAGTCGGTTAGGCCATAAACTTTGTGCATGACACAAGTAATTGTTTCCAGACAGATTATTTCACTTATAATTCACTGTATCACAATTCCAGTTGGTCAGAAGTTTACATACACTCAGTTGACTGTGCCTTTAAACAGCTTGGAAAATTCCAGAAAATTACGTCATGGCTTTAGAAGCTTCTGATAGGTTAATTGACATCATTTGAGTCAATTGGAGGTGTACCTGTGGATATATTTCAAAGCCTACCTTCAAACTCAGTGCCTCTTTGCTTGACATCATGGGAAAATCAAAATAAATCAGCCAAGACCTCAGTTAAATAATTGTAGACTTTCACAAATCTGGTTAATCCTTGGGAGCAATTTCCAACTGCCTGAAGATACCATATTCATTTGTACAAACAATAGTAGTATAAACACCATGGGACCACGCAGCAGTCATACCGCTCAGAAAGGAGACGCGTTCTGTCTCCTAGATATGAATGTACTTTGGTGTTAAAAGTGCAAATCAATCCCAGAACAACAGCAAAGAACCTTGCGAAGATGCTGGAGGAAACAGGTACAAAAGTGTCTATATCCACAGTAAAATGAGTCCTATATCGAAATAACCTGAAAGGCTGTTCAGCAAGGAAAATGCCACTGCTCCAAAACCGCCATTAAATAAGCCAGACTACGGTTTGCAACTGCACAATGGGGACAAAGATCATACTTTTTGGAGAAATGTCCTCTGGTCTGATGAAACAAAAATAGAACAGTTTGGCCATAATGACCATCGTTATGTTTGGAGGAAAAAGGGGGATGCTTGCAAGCCGAAGAACACCATCCCAACCGTGAAGTACGGGGGTGGCAGCATCATATTATGGGCTTGCTTTGCTGCAGGAGGAACTGGTGCACTTCACAACATAGATGGCATCATGAGGGAGGGAAATTATTTTGATATATTGAAGCAACTTCTCAAGACATCATTCAGGAAGTTAAAGCTTGGTCGCAAATGGGTCTTCCAAATGGACAATGCCCCCAAGCATACTTCCAAAGTCGTGGCAAAATGGTTTAAGGACAACAAAGTCATGGTAGTGGCCATCACAAAGCCCTGACCTCAATCCTATAGAAAATCTGTGGGCAGAACTGAAAAAGCATGTGCGAGCAAGGGGGCCTACAAACCTGACTCAGTTACACCAGCTCTGTCAGGAGGAATGGGCCAAAATTCACCCAACTTATTGTGGGAAGCTTGTGGAAGGCTACCTGAAATGTTTGACCCAAGTTAACAATCTAAAGGCAATGCTACCAAATACTAATTGAGTGTATGTAAACTTCGGAGCCACTGGGAATGTGATGAAAGAAATAAAAGCTGAAATGAATTATTCTCTCTACTATTATTCTGACATTTCACATTCTTAAAATAAAGTGGTGATCCTAACTGACCTAAGACAGGGAATCTTTACTAGGATTAAATGTCAGGAATTGTGAAAAACTTTTAGTTTAAATGTATTTGGTGAGGTGTATGTAAACTTCCGACTTCAACTGTATTAGAGCAGTGACTCACTTCTGATTAAATCACAGAGCAGGAGACTGGAAGTAGCATAGTAAATAACAGTGTATTCAAAATTACAAATAAGAAATCAGGTAACATATGCTACCAGAAATACAGGGATGTAGCAAGACTATATTTGGCAACTTATACATAGAAGCTACCATAGACGTCCATGGTCAACGACTGACCCATTCAGGGAGGTAGCTGCGACTCAATGAAATTCTATTAGAGCTATTCTGTTACAGAGTGTGTTGTTCAACAATGAAGGACAATGACGCATTGTACAACATGAAGCAGTGGAGTGAAAACAGTGTTTTCAGTTCAAATCAACATTGAAATGTATGATTAACCTCCTCCCACTCAGTCACACCTTCTCTTCCCTTCCTACTATTATTATTATTATTATTATTATATTACTGTGGCTGTATGGGCTGTAGAACAGAATAGCCCACTTCATTTCGGTTTCATTACTTTTCCTGCATACAGGGCACTTCTGGATGATGTTATTCAAACTACCAAATGCAAGTCTAATGTACAGTATATGTATTATTACGTAATGAAGACCCCATGGCCATTCAAACTGATAATGTACTGCCGTGAATGAGGCCTCAATCGTCATCTGTATCTACAGTATGTCATTCATAAGTGATTAGTCATTGTCTGTATGTGGCGATGGACATTCACAACAGGATATCTACAACAGTTGTTCTCTGTGCTTTCAGATAGAATGAAATCTGGAGAACTCTATGAAACTGTATCATATTTCCAAATACCACTTATTCTGGGAGACTAGAGCTTTTCATCTCCAAAAAGTATTTGTGTAAAATGTTCTGAGACTGTTACATAAAAATCATATACTTGACATACCCCACAATTTCAACAGAAACAGTCCAGGGAACTGTAAAATACACTCTGATTTAAGAGGTAATATCAGGAAGTTATAAACCTCAATCATAGGGAGTAGACACAAGCACATAGATAAATCTGGCTGCAATGTGCTGTTCCCTCTCACAGAAATACATTTCACCCACGGGAATCCACTGTTTAGGGAGATTTATATGTCTACTAGCTACAAAAGAACAAGGCAAGGCATTAAATCTCCAAACATTCCACATTTTCGGCACTTGAGGTCTACAGATTAAGTGTGGGGACCTGTATCAGTTGAGACTGATGGAGGGGTGAAGAGGAGAGGTGAAAGAAGGGTGTTACTTTACTGCCTGAAGGAGAGACTCCATTTCCCATCAGTCCCCTCTAATCATGAACTGAAATTGGATGGTTTTGAATAAAGATTATGATTAGGAGAAATTACTTTCTTTCTGAATGTGAATGGGAAAAGCCTAAAATATCTGACACCTACTTAACTTGAATAGAGAGTAAAGACATGCTTCAATGCCATTTCCTCTTCAAAACGGACTTACCTCCACCAAGCAGGGGCAGAGCTCACATACTGTTGACACAGACTAGAGTCTCATCTGCTGCTGCTGTTGGTTGTATCTCAGGCAGGATGAGCAGAGCAGAGCAGAGCTGTTTGTTTCCAGTATCAGGGACGTCTTGTAGCACAGCACAGTACGCTCCCTGAGGAGAGGGAAGGGCCCGTGCTCCATGCTAATCGACATCAACCCGCTAAATGGACTGAGCCGAGGAGCCCTGTCACATCCCCTCACTTGCCCCAGCCCGCCCCACCTCACCCTCACCTTGCTCCCCACCGCCTTCCATTTAACACCTGAACCAGCCAAACGTCTGCGAGCATAACCAGCCTGCCACAGCGCACAGAGGGAAAAATGGAGTAGGTTTCTTTCACACCAAGAAGTGGGCCCGTCCATATCATTGAACGCATCTAAAAGGTATTACAAAGTATCAGCAGGGGGATTGTAAAATCTATAACCCGTCACTAACGTCTAATGGCTAGATGAATGACAGATCTGTATTGGAACCGTCCCATGCTGTTGCCCTGTCTGGAGTCATTCAATGGTTCTGCCTTTTAGTTCAGAACCACATTAGAGGTCCTTTATGGCATTGCACACAAACTAAACAGAATTTTGATTATGTTTAAAATGTGGAAGTGCTCTAACAGTCGGCCATTACCTCCCACATAGTCCTGCTGTTGGCTGGGAAGCTGTGACATGCCCACACCTTGGTCCTGACAGGATGTGGCTGGGGAGTTGTGACATGCCCACACCTCGGTCCTGCCAGGACGTAGCTGGGGGAGCTGTGACATGCCCACACCTCAGTCCTGACGGGATGTGGCTGAGGGAGCTGTGACATGCCCACACCTCAGTCCTGGCAGGATGAGCACAGCCAGGTGGATTTATGGGGGAATAAAAAGGATTTGTGGCCGATGCCCACATTGTTCGGCCCAGCACTGAAATGTGCTCTGCTGGAGTGAAGGGGCTACATGCTTTATGGTTCCCTCGCTCTCTGTGTCTGTTCTGGAATGACAAATTATACATAGCCAGGTCACTAACTAGCAGCCTCGAACTGATTGACTGGCTGACTTAGTGACTGATTGACTGACTGACTGACTAACTGACTGGCTGACTGGCTTCGTGACCGACTGACTGAGTGGCTTAGTGACTTACTGAATGAGTAACTGACTGACTGACTGACTAACTGACTGGCTGACTAGCTTAGTGACTGACTGAATGAGTGACTGACTGACTGCTTGGCTAACTTATTGACTGACTACCTGAATGACTGACTTAGTGACTGACTGAATGACTGCCTGACTAACATATTGACTGACTTAGTAACTGACTGATTGACTGACGTATTGACTGAATGACTGACTTAGTAACTGACTGAATGACTGACTTAGTAACTGACTGAATGCCTGACTTAGTAACTGACTGACTGACGGATTGACTGACTTAGTTACTGACTGATTGACTGACTTAATAACTGACTGATTGACTACCTGACTAACGTATTGACTGACTTAGTAACAGGACTGATTGACTTAGTAACTGACTGACTGACTGACTTAGTAACTGACTGATTGACTAACTTAGTAACTGACTGATTGACTACCTGACTAACGTATTGACTGACTTAGTAACGGGACTGATTGACTTAGTAACTGACTGACTGACTGACTTAGTAACTGACTGATTGACTGACTGAGGTATTGGCTGATTGACGTATTGACTGACTTAGTAACTGACTGATTGACTGAAGTATTGACTGACTTAGTAACTGACTGACTGACGGATTGACTGACTTAGTAACTGACTGCTTGACTGACTTAGTAACTGACTGAATGACTGACTTAGTAACTGACTGCTTGACTGACTTAGTAACTGACTGAATGACTGACTTAGTAACTGACTGAATGACTGACTTAGTAACTGACTACTTGACTGACTTAGTAACTGACTGAATGACTGACTTAGTAACTGACTGAATGACTGACTTAGTAACTGACTGCTTGACTGACTTAGTAACTGACTGATTGACTGAAGTATTGACTGACTTAGTAACTGACTGACTGATGGATTGACTGACTTAGTAACTGACTGAATGACTGACTTAGTAACTGACTGAATGCCTGACTTAGTAACTGACTGACTGACGGATTGACTGATTTAGTAACTGACTGAATGACTGACTGAGGTATTGACTGATTGACTGACTTAGTAACTGACTGAATAACTGCCTGACTGAGGTTTTGACTGATTGACTGATTTAGAAACTGGGGATCAGTTGTGTGTATCTGTCCCCTGGCTGATTACATGGAATATTGATTTCATTAGTCATACTGGAACTCACTTGTATGCACACTGTGGATTTACAGATGTAATTACACACATTTAATTGCAATGATGACTCTTGTGAATTGCTGGAAAAAGCTCATAACATATTAGGCAAGGGGCCAAATTCAATCTCACCCTCCATTGCAATATGTTTGTGGAGTATGTGGCCTGCTCTCACACACTCCCGAAGAAGACTGGAAGCATCTACTTTGTAGCAGAGTCTACTTAGTAGTAGCTGAGTCGACTTGGTAGTAGCAGAGTGTACTTAGTAGTAGCAGAGTCGATTTGGTAGTAGCATAGGCTACTTGGTAGTAGCAGTGTGTACTTATTAGTAGAAGAGTCTATTTGGTAGTAGCAAAAGCTTTTTAAGCCTGTTGGTTTTGTGAAAAAGAGCTACAGATGTAGAATCTTAATTTTATCACCCAGTGATTAAAAATGGTTTCTGAAGTTTGTAATTTCCACTTTGAAATTTCAGACTTGATTTATCAACCTACAAAAAAGTCCATTAAATATAATGCACATAATAATTAACAGTTCCTGTTGCTGCAGGATTATTTTCCTGCTGTAGCAAACTGGCTAAAATTAAGATCCTACATCTGTACAGGATAAATATGGCAATTCAGGTTGGACTGAATTCAAATGAGCCTTAGATTGCCTAGTTAAATAAAGGTAAAATAAAACAAATCCAAAAAGATTTGAAAGAGTCTTTGTTGAGGTCAGTTCAGAGTGCAGGCATCACTTAGGGGTGTGAGGTCAATCCTTTATGTGTTCTTTGGAAGGAACATTTAAAAAAAAGAAAAGTTCTAATTTATGTTTTCATTTAAAAAAACCCATCTTATTCTAGACAGGGTCATCTAAAAATCTCCAACTGCACTGCTGACAAATATGAGCATTGTCCTCAATACAACTGCAATGCCTCAACCTTCTTCAGCACAATAGAGATTCCGAGACAGACTTGCTTTGTCAATTCTGAACAAAGCAGTGAAAATTTGCAGACTCAACCGTGACATTTTATGGAGGTGCGAAAATACAGGTGAACTATTATTGGCAACACATCAAATCTGTGAATGGAGAGTTGACTGAACTCTGTACCTTGGGATGTTAGCAAACATGTAGTTGGGAAAACTTTGGATTGACAAAACAAGCTTCTTGACTACACAAAAAAGAACATTGTGAATGCTGCCTGCTTCCTAGTTTTTTTAAAGCTGTTTTTCTGGAGGTCATTGCTAAGAAAAGTGATTGACAAGCTAATGGAAAAGATATTCCAGTGCTCTGCTCTGCTTTCACATTAGCTACTGCATCACAACATAACCAACTCTAACCTCCTCAGAAAAAATATTCAAGGAACGGAGTTCCCTGAACTCCCAATGCCAAATATTGTTACCCTTTTCAGGGTCAGCAGGTAGACAAACTAACAAACCACTTCTGGTTAGACATTCTACTGCGGCGCATGTCAACCTAAGAATGTTGAAAGGGTTCATCATGGGTTTTGAGGAATATTGAATCTGTGCCTGTTTTCCTTTTTTTTTAACCTCGAATTTTCCTAAATATGCTCTTCTAACATCACAACGTCAGTTCCTCAAGAGCTGAGAAAAGTTCAAGTTTTAAAGTTATGTATCCACATTTCAAGTTAAAATCAGGCCCTATGAGAAAACTATCTTCATTTAGTATGATACTCTTTGAACATCCCCATCCTGGCACAGTAAAACCCATATACCCCTGGGGACCAATTATAATGGACTATTGTACAGACTAGAATGGAGCCAGTGGCTAATTTTCTCCACGTATAAATATCATTTATTTTTTGTTGATAAATCAAGGAAGCAAAGCACACCCATTACAAAAGGAACCAATCTGCTAATCTGAGCCCAAACTCATTTGCATATTAAATAAGTATTTAATGTTGAGCCTCAAAGGCTAATGATATACAAGTGTTAGGTGTTTGCATTAAATGTTTAACAAATGCTATAATGTTTGATGAACAATGAATGAATACACGTTTGTGCATTCTGATTCAGGCCTGGCTCTAACACTATTGACTCAGACAGTTAGTGTGCGTTAATTCATTGTTAATTACTATGCAGTGAAACCGACCTATTGCCTCTACCTTTCACCTCTTTCATATATAGTATATTTCATAATACACTAGTATGACTTTATTTCAGTTCTAAATGCATACATTATCATAAGGTGCCATCTAATTTCCAAGGTGCTCAACCAAGTGGGTGTATGTATTTGGAGGAGTCACTCAGTCAAAGCCGTGAACAGCTGAATCATTCACGTCTTTTTGCTTCTGTCTCAGCACCAGGAGAATCAGCATAATAAAGTCACATGTCTGTCTGTCTGTCTGTCTGTCTGTCTGTCTGTCTGTCTGTCTGTCTGTCTGTCTGTCTGTCTGTCTGTCTGTCTGTCCGTCCGTCCGTCCGTCCGTCCGTCCGTCCGTCCGTCCGTCCGTCCGTCCGAGCCATCTTTGGCAGTGCTTCAACAGCACAACTAGGAGTGCCAAAGTTAGGCAACTGTACCGTTTCAACATCAGAACGTGGAAGACTTCTCAGTTCCACTGTAGCCCATTAACTCACTGACATTAACTAGCCCATTAACTCACTGACATTAACTAGCCCATTAACTCACTGACTATCAACACTATTTAGTGACACCATTTAGCCTCACCTTGGTGTGGTTGGTAACACTTTACATGGCTATATTATCTAACAGATAGGACTTAGCTCATAAGATACTGTTAACAATTATTTTCTCAAACTAGCATGTATTACTGTTTATAATCCTGTTACACATTGTTGTGACAGTAAAGACAGTTTGATATTTTGTAGAACATTTGCTAATGTTTGTTGTGCTGACGATTACATGCACAGCTTGAAGACACCGCCCACATACTTTTAGAAGATGAAGAAGCCAAACCACTCCATAAGACAGCAATGAAACATATGAGAACACATGAATAAAAACAGCGAAAATATCAATGTGCACTTACAGTAAGACAGCATACTTTCTCTAGTTTCACTCCAATACATTTCAGCTTTAGTCATTGACAAACAAATTGCCTCACAAAACAAAGCAGGGGAGAGAAAAGTTGAGGTCAAGAGTTCCATTCATTCCTTATTCTTAGTGCCAGCTAAACTCAGATTGACTCATTTATTGTTTATGAAAGGTCCTTCCCTGGAGTAGGATCAGTTTAGCTGGTTGATAGTGGATACGCTGTGGTGGGCTAGCATCCTTGCAGCGTACAAACACAGGCTTGACAAAGTTCTGTGTGGTAGCAGGCAGCATGACCGGTGGCCTATCTTTGGCTCTGTATACATGATATCCTTTGAGACAATATATAGCCTGCAGATGAACGTGGAACTGTGGGAACCCTGCATGGAGAGGACTTGGTGCTCCTCCAGCCACTGAGCCTGTACACCTGGACCAGTTGTTAAACCATGGGGCTCTGGCGATCTCATTCAATTGAACAGGATTCTCAACATTTACCCTATTTCTTCTTATAGTTCATTTATTCAACATGCACACCAGAATGTACAGAAGCCCTGTCAAGTGGTTTGAGTTTTCCATAGAGATCATTGTGAATGGTGAGAAGTGTTTCTGTGCAGATTCTTCTATACTCTCTACTTTCTTCAGCCAAGGCGAGGTAAGGAAGGTGTTAGCAGGAGATTACCCGGGATATGATGTCCCTCCCTGGGATCATCTCTGAATGTTTGACGAGCGAGGGCTTCACCTCCGCAGACTGCCTTTATAAACCCTGAGCTGTAGAATCAGAACGACTACTACCCTCTCAACAATAGAAACCAGCCTGCCAGCACAATACCAGAAACCACTCTGTTTAATAATGCTGGCTGAAATCTATTCACGCCAGCCCCTCATATAAGCCATGGTGCCTGGAGCATTGCATTAGGTTAGCAAACCAATCAGAGAGGCAGCACTTATGAATTAGGATGGGCACTGTACTTGTTTGTATGCCATTTTATAATAGTAAAAATTATTTTAAAATAACTTCCCCATACATTTGTGAAGTGGAAGACGGTTTGGGAACCCCTGTTCTCTCGGCCTCTCTCGACAGCTGATTTAAAAGCTACTTTCAATGCACTTTACAATAACCTTTGGTTAAGTAACTATTGGTGTATGTATAGTTGACAGTACAGCATTGAAAATAGGTTTTATAAAACCCATGACAACGCTTTCATAGACTGATAGTGACTAATTTCTCGCCGAACTCTAAAGGGACTTAAAGCCCCTTAGTCCTACATACAGTATTTTATATAGGAACGCTGAAAAGCTTGACAATGTGAACTCTCCAAGCAGCTTCTTTCTTTCTTTCTTTTTCTTTCTTTCTTTTTCTTTCTTTCTTTCTTTCTTTCTTTCTTTCTTTCTTTCTTTCTTTCTTTCTTTCTTTCTTTCTTTCTTTCTTTCTTTCTTTCTTTCTTTCTTTGAGCATTAGATACAAAACGTGGAGGACTGGCCAGCTCTACAACAGAGATGTACAAACGACTCTGTGGTTTCATGCTTTACCATGGCATTTGCTCCTCCTCAACACAAAACCATATTTAGGCCTTGAACCGCTGCTGCTCTTGCCTGTTGCTAGGCTACACCAAGGAAATCGAGAGAAAAAAATAAAACACTTATCAGAGGAGAGAAAAATCTAGCAGGGCATGAAAGCATTACACTGTGGAAATGAAAAGCAACATTCCACATGAACTAGGAGCCACACAAAGAGGAAATGGTGCATAAACAACTTGTTCAGAATGGAACCCCACAAAATGTTTCCCTTCGCTTATAAAAGGGAAGTGGAGAGGCCACATGGAGGGACGGTTGCTTGTGTGGATCAATGGAAAATGGCAGCTTGAGAGCTGTATGTTTACACATTCATTTGGATAACACCATTCACACACATCACAGGAGCGCACTGTGGCACTCAGGGCTGGGAGGAACTAGCTCAAGTTGTCCTCGACGACAGGAATTCCTATGAACGCCAATACAGAGTTATCTAAGTACAATGTAAAGCTATGGTACATTACAAGATATTTAAATCTCTATGGGCCTCAGGTTTACAAGAATATTCTGGTCATGACACTCATTACCCTCTGTTGCGAATGTAAGTATGTGCTTGAACAGAGTAAAAGACCAACAGAAGGTGCGGTTCTGCAGCTTATATAGTAACACAATGTGATGCATTGCATGTCAGGTTAACAAGGCCCCTGAGACATAGTATTCAGAAAAGTAGTGAACAGCAAGAAAGCTCTATTACATCCTACCAGCATGCACTGCAGAAATCATGTCAAACCCCCGTTTTAGTCCTGTCTCTCGGAAATCACTGAGGACTTATGAAAACATCTCCGCTGCCGCATTCATTAAACTGTAAGTGAAGAGTAATTGGTTTACAATGAAAAACACAACACACAATTTTAACAACCACCTGTTTACGAATTGCATTTTCAAAGTAAATTGGCTGACACCCATGGGAGGAGTCATCTGTTGATTCTCTGTAGAGACCATATGAGATAAACAGTCTCCTCAGAGTTTTGTCCTAGTCCAAGGACAATCAAAGAACATTAGATGTACACATGTAGGATCTTTTGAGACAGTTTTCTACAGCAGGAAAACAATCCTGCATCAAGATGAAATGTGAATTATTATACAGGTTCTAATTAATATAAAAAATATATATTTCAGTGGAAATTCCCAACTTCAGAAGCCTTTTTAAACTTCAAATACAGTAAAGGATTAAAATGTCCTGCATTGCAGGAAAGTTCTCCTGCAACAGGGTGATCAAATTAAGATCCTACATCTGTATAAAAGTAGAAATACCGGGACACAGTATAGTAGGATTGTCAGTGATACTGAAGATCCTATATATAAAAGTTCACCCCTCTTTTTTGGAGTAAAATATTCCAAATGGACTATTCAAAAAAACGTAGAAATAGGAGCTAGAGCTTCTTCATGTCCCAGACCACTCATTCACCTTGTAGACCTGATTGTGCAGTTGATGAGACACTCAGGCTCTCTACTCCCTCTACTCAGACACACAAAATGGCCTCCGGAGGTTTCCAGCACCAGCATGAAAGGGACCTGATTACTTCTCTAGTGCCTGAGTGGAAATCAAAGAGCCATACTGTACCACCACCCACCACCACCACCTCCTCTGTGTGACATGCCATGGGACATGTACGTATGGTACATCTCGGTGGGCTGGCTTTGAATGACTCGGGATGACTTCATGTTAGCTCTGGAAGTACATTGTCAGCTATGAACGTGCATTTGCCCCTCCCCTGTGTGTTAGTAGAGAATCACTGCAGGACATATGGAGTACTTCCACAGCGCAGGATTTCATCCAAACGTTTGAGGGAACTCTGCTTGCAAATATTGATAGAAATCAATTACGAGGTCTGCGTTTAGCTGGCAAACAGAGAATATAATTAATGGCAGTTGTCAGTGCTGCAGTTACTCTGCAATATAAATGCCATATTTAGTTATCTCTAAATGTCACCTCCTGATGCTGCCAAGTACATTTGGCCAACATTAGGCTTTAATAGATATGTTAAAAGCTCTAGCCCATCCCAGTACTCCCATTCTATTTCTCTCACTGCCAGTTTATCAGAAATGTATTATCTTCTAAATGGACTTTCTCTCACTGATGAATGCATTTGGCATTCCTAATAAATGGTCTCTGTGTGTCTGTATACAAACAAACCTGAACTATCTAGAATGGAGGAGAGACAGATTTTTGTTTTGTTTTTCAGTTTATTGGAACAACCATATTATACACAAAGAAGTCTTCCCAATAGTCAACACACTTCTTCCACCACAAAAGTGAAAAGAATAAGAACTACATATAGTACCGTAGAAGATCCAACACTAAACCGTATGTAGAGGTGGGCCAGCTGACACTGTAAATAAACTGTCCTTCATCCATATCATAAGTCAAAGAGAAGAAAAAAAAATCGGTCAATGTTTCCAGACCTACAAAGATGGATGTGATTGTGATTTGATGGGGGAGATGTAAAGGGCATTGTAATGTGACTGTGATGTGAGTGTGGGCAGGTTGAGATACGGCTGCATGGCGATGCTGATAAGATAGCAGAGTGCCGAGCGACCGACATGTCTCCTCCATCCTCACAGATCAAACGTGACAGAAAAGGGCTGTGACAGGTGTCACTGAAAGCACAGCGCAGGGTGTCCGCTATGGCATCTATCAGTAGAACGATCTGATTGAGACTGCCCGCCCGCAGTCTCAACCTCTCTCTTTCTCTCTCCCAAACTCTCTCTTTCTCACTGTACTACACTACTGCAAAACACACTCACAAGCATGCACACGTGTACACACAGGCGAGGGTTGAGAATTAACAAAGTGGGGACATACAGTACCTTGGGTGTTGTCTAGGTTCAAGGTGGTGGGTGTGGGGATCGTGGTAGGAGCATCTAGATGGAAAACATACAAAATAAAGAAGAAATGTATAAGAAATAAAGAAAGTGTGAGAAGCCATTAAGGATGGGGTCATGCAAGTATGGAAGTACTGTAGCAGAATTGAGAAAGTATCGAATCTCTCAGTAACTACTGTAGTATTACTATAGAGCGAGATAATGATTTGGGTTCTGCATGGTCTCAATAAGACGATGGCTGTTTTTCCCACAGGAAGGATGTTGCTTTTCCCATATTGCATTCTTCATCTGTAACTTGTGTCAACGCATCATCGATGTCTTTTCTACTGTCTGGTGATAGTGAATGTAATATCAGAGCTTTGACAATGCACAGTGTTTTATATCAGGTAACTCCGATCTTACTTAAACCTCTACTCATTAACAGTAGGCCAAAAGGTTGGAATGAACACATCTAATGTACTATTTTGTATACTCATACTGTAGTTTGAAAAATTAACTTAATGTGCCCCATATTGTTCATAAACATTCAATGGGTAGTTGGGAAGATATAAATGAAAATATTAAGTGATTATTTCCAGTAATTAAGTTAAGCAGTGCATTGAGCAACTCTGGAGCTCTCCCCTGCAGTTCTTCTGCACCCTTGCAACACCAGACTGATAGTGTACTGACAAGGTCTTTCATAACACCAAAAACAAAATAATGAGAATTACAAAATGGAGGCCAATACAGGTATGCAGCGGTGCTAAGAGACTGGAAAGCTTCCCTGCCACTAGGAATATCTTCCTGTTTCTGGTACAGAGAGATAGCGCCGGCCCCTTGCTGGAGACAAGTCACAGCGGGAGAAATTTGTCTGGCTGTCTTCATGCCTTTACTGTCTGTGCCCATCAGAAGCCCACAGTAGGGGACCACACACTTCCAAACTAATGATAAAACATCAAGGGTGGCATAATGTCGCTTCTGGGGGAGGAGGGGGCAGGGGGGAGAGGTGAGGGGATATCAGGAACAGATTCTCCGCAAACAATATTTATAGGGGATTTCTTCTTTCCCTGTGACCGAAGGCGGTCTGATAGCTGAAATGTCAGAGTCTGGGAAATTGGGCATGCAGGCCAGGGATAAGAGGCTGCCACAAAGGCCTGGATGGGATGTGGCACATATAATAGTCTAGCAAACAAGCATTCTCCATGGGCAATTTGCAGGCGGGATTACTCTTGGCTCCACATTATGAGAGCTGAAATATGAATGTATTTGGAGGTGCCATATTTTCAGGGTACATTTCTATTTGTAAGAACATTTGATATGAGAAATTCTAAGCACAAACTGAAACAATGCGGGAGAAATTGTTTAGTTATGCCCTCTTAAACCTGGCAGCCAAAAAACTTTATTTTTCTTCAGTTTCTTAGCAATTCTGAATACATTGTTTTATATGCACATTGTCTTCATAACATAGCAATGGAGATTTCTGACTCAAACAAATATTCCATAAAGTAATACAGCACAACAATGTCCTCAGATGCATTTTTTTAAATACATTAAACTATGTTTTCTCTTGAGTCTGTATGATTTGGTTATTAATTTGCAGCCTGATGTTTCATTAGTTATTCTGTTCTATGGTGCAGAGATGGGTGATGGTTCAGAATCCTTGTGATTCAACACATTTGTTTTCACAACAGCGCTTCATCCAAGTTAGGGTCAACAGAGCCATATTTGAGCATACTTTCTGACTGGGCTTGACGCCCAGATGGCTGCATGGGAATCTTTGACTTCATGGCCGTGTAGGAAATCTCTGGGTCAGAGAGTCAACTGCAGAACAAATCCTTGAGCAAAATACATAATTGTTCTCCTGCCAACAGCCAGTATGTGTGAGTTATACCAGGTCAGCTTTGTACAGTGAACAGAGTTTGGTGGGAGCCTACAGTAGCTGGGAGCCTAGTTGCTTTGGACCAGTTTACTCCCACACAGGATGTCAACCAACCACAGACCAGCACTCACAGTCTACTGAAAACAACCCAGAACCAGCAGAGGAGGCCAACCAGCCGAACTACCTTCTCTCTCACCCTTAGACCAGAATAGAACTGACAACTAAACATGCTTTGTTACTTACTGTATGCTTTTTTACTTACCGTAGGAGAGTACACAGAGTACACACAACATTTCTAGTGTCAGGGATAAAGTGTTTTAGTGCAGCGGTAGGCAGAGGCAAGATGAGAGTAGCAGACTGTATATTCCAACTCTCTGAAAGTAGCACACATATGAATATCTAATATATCTAGAATAGCACAGACCATTGGTACACATACTGTGCTCTCCTGTTGCACTACATTAACTAGGTTCCTGGTCATCTAGCTTTGACATGGTACTGCACACAGTCCTCTGACAGATCCACATTAATGAACATCAGGGACATACTAAGAGATAGCAGCTGTGGATTCCAACACTAGACACTAATGGGCTCCTTCTGGGCCTAATACAAGTAGAAAACAGGATACTGTACACAGAAAAACCCACCCAGCAGTCTCTTCACCTAGAGACCCACCTGCTAAGCTGACACATCTGTGGTTCTCATCATGTTTACCCCTAGACGTAACCATGTTCAGAAACACACACTCATTATGCTAGTGTACAGTAACTAGTATGATTAGTCAGGGAAAACAATCATCTTATGCACCAACAACATGTCTGCATCTAATCCTGTGGAATAACAGAACTGGGAATCTCAAACTTAATTACTCAAAGCGTTATCAACACCTTTTACAAATCTCCAGTGTCTCATTAATGCTCTAACTAAAATAATAGAGACTGCACTGATAACACCAGAGATATGCTGTCTCTAATGTTGAGGTGGTAAAAGACTGAAAAAGACTTGTGGTGGGAAGCTATTTCTGTAAGATGGGATATTTCATTGTGCCAAAGGCATATAAATAGGTAATTCTACTACAAAACATGTACAGCTCACACATGCTAGCACGTTTGTCGCACCGGCAAACACACATTTTCACCATGGTTATTCATTCAAGAGTCTTTTAGTGTACCACAGTTTGTCTAGTTTATCTCTGTTGAGTAGGGAGCAGGTTGTTCCTTCAGAGACATGTAGGAAACTGAAATATGGAGACGTGAGGAGGGCCTATATGAAGAGACACATACTATAGAACCTGATTATGCATAGGAGAGGGGTATATCTCCAAAACAAATGGTCAGCTCACATTCCCAATCAAACCAATGTGCCAAAACACGTATGAAAGTAAAAGACAAAACAACATAAATCAAAAGATGGTGTGTATGGAAAATGTTTCCTGTTCTGGCAGGTTTCATTTCTCACAAGCGCTTTTATGAAGCAAAAACTATTTGGAAATGCAAGATGTGTGTTGTTCAAAGCCAAAAGTAATCATATTCCAAACAAAGGATCCATATGGAAGCAAGACTACAGCCTGCTTCCCAAACCTCAAACCTCTTCCTGTACAGTAACTGTATGACAGTTACATTACAGAGGGAAAGTGAATCATGCCTCTAATGGATGAGAGTGGATGGGGCGCCAATTATAACTCCAGCCATAGGATCAAACCCTGAATAGGCCTGAACTGTTACTCATTACACGTTCCATACTTTTGTTCAGGAGATGATCACTAGAGGACGAAGAGGGACAAACAAATGTCACCATCTGCCTAAGAGCACTTACAGAAATACAATCTCAGAGTGGCATTGCTATAAGTGCCATAGTAACCTAAGTCAGAGACTCATACATAAGCTACAAGTTAGATTGAGGATAGTCTGTGAGGTGTCAGTCAGAATAAATCAGTAAGTCAGAGACATCTGTTACTATGTTACAGTGCGTCAGTGACATCTTTCTGTGACAGATTCACCCAGAGAAGAAGTTTCAATGGAAAATTTAGCAAATTCTAGTGAGAGGCCACGATTGCCTACCCGACACATCCTGAATCAGCAATACAGACCACCTGGCCTGGACTCATCTCCAAATATAGATAGAATCGCAAAACAAACTACAGGCGACAGTAGCCATGACAGTACCTACCGTATACAAAGAGGATATAGTCATCGTAGGCATCTCCCACGGTGTTGGAGGCAACACAGCGGTACGTGCCATTGTACGACTTGTTGAGGTTTTCGATGAAGAGGTCAGAGCCGGTGATCACGGTGTGAGATGGCACATCATCATCCACTCTGAGCCAGCTGATCTGATGGGGCCTGGATGACACAAATACCAGCCACATCAGAAAGTCCCTGTACGATGCCCGTCAATAGACCAAATCTCACTCTAAAGGTCTGAACTCTGATCAGTGTGGGAGAGCCATTGGCAGGTTCCTCCTAATGATGCATTTGACACAAAACACACTAGCAATTGGTAACATATAAATGCTACAATGCATTGGAAAGGTTAGGGGAGTCCTTTGGCTGGCAGAAAAGGGATATAGGAAGCCTGGAAGTGTCATGTAGCTGTCTATGTTGGCATTTGTAAGGACAGAGTGGAGTGCTGTACTGTTAACTAGTATTAAATTATCTGTGTGGATGGATGGATACTCACTGTGGTTTGCCTTTTGCTATGCACGTCAGCTCTAGATTCTCTCCCTCTCTCGTTAAACCTTCAGGGAACGCCTGAACGATCTTCACTTCTGGTTGATCTGAAAGGAGACAGATGGTATTTTCACAATACACATTGTATAGAAACAGTACACACTTTCTAATTCATATTATATTCACAGCTCTAGCAATGTCAAACTATCTCAACCTAACTCATGCTTTCAGTCACTATAAAAAAGCGTTATTGTATGTTCAAACCAGTGAAAGAGCCATTTAACAATTTAACAACCAATGTCATTTGACCTAGGACATCTCACAATCAAATGCCAACCATACTATTTACGAGATCATTTTCATCAATAATAGCCACTGTGGTCTATATCCCCCCTCAAGCCGATACCACGACGGCCCTCAAAGAACTTCGCTGGACTTTATACAAATTGAAAACCATATATCCTGAGGCTGCATTTATTGAAAATGGAAATTTTAACAAAGCAAATTTGAGGAAAAGGCTCCTGAAATTCTATCAACATATTGATTGTTTTACTCGCGCTGCTAAAACTCTCGACCATTGTTATACTACCTTCCAGAATGCATATAAGGCCCTTTCCGCCCTCCATTAAAACCTACCCCAACCAGAAACCGCAGCTAGATGGGAGCATTCACACAAAACTGAAAGCGTGAAGCACCGCATTTAACCAGGGCAAGAAAACTGGGAATATGGAAGAATACTAACAGTGTAGTTATTCCCTCCACAAAGGAATCAAGCAGGCTAAACGTCGGTATAGGGACAAAGTTGAGTCCCAGTATGTGGCAGGGTCTACAAACAATTACGGATTATAAAAGGAAAACCAGCCACATCGCGGCCACCGGCATCTTGCTTCTGGACAGGCTGAACATCTTCTTCACACGCTTTGAGGATAATACAGTGCCACCGACACGGCCGCGGTACCAAGGACTGTGGGCTCTCCTTCTCGTGAGTAAGTAATTTAAGCGCGTTAACCCTCGCAGGGCTGCCGACCCAGATGGTATCCCTAGCCGCATCCTCAGAGCATGCGCAGCAGACCAGCTGGCTGTTATTTTTACAGATATATTCAATCTCTCCCTATCCCAGTCTGTTGTCCCCACATGCTTCAAGATGACTACCATTGTCCCTGTACCTAAAAAAGCAAAGGTTGTTGAACTAAATGACTTTCGCCCAGTAGCACTCACTTCTGTCATCATGAAGTGCTTTGAGAGGCTAGGCAAGGATCATATCACCTCCACCTTACCTGCCACAATAGACCCACATAAATTTGCTTACCTCACCAATAGATCCACAGACGATGCAATCACCACCACACTGCACACTGCCCTGTCCTATCTGGACAAGAGGCATACCTATGTAAGAATGCTGTTCATTGACTATAGCTCAGCATTCAACACCATAGTACCCTCCAAGCTCATCATCAAGTTCGAGGCCCTGGGTCTGAACTCCGCCCTGTGCAACTGTGTCCTGGACTTCATGATGGGTAGCCCCCAGGTGTTGAATGTAGGAAACAACACCTCCTCGCTGATCCTCAACACTGGTGCCCCACAAGGGTGGGTGCTCAGCCCCCTCCTGTACTCCCTGTTCACCCATGACTGTGTGGCCAAGCACGCCTCCAACTTAGTCATCAAATTTGCAGACGACACAACAGTAGTAGGCTTGATTACCAACAATGAGGAGACAGCCTACAGGGAGGAGGGCAGGGCTCTGGGAGTGTGGTGCCAGGAAATAACCTCTCACTCAACATCAACAAAACTAAAGAGATGATTGTGGACTTCAGGAAACAGCAGAGGGAGCACCCCCCTACCCACATCGATGGGACCGGAGTGGAGAAGGTGGAAAGCTTCAAGTTCCTCGGGTTACACATCACTGACAAACTGAAATGGTCCACCCACACAGACAGTGTGGTGAAGAAAGCGCTGTCTCTTAGTCCAATGCCGCTCTGACATATATGTGTATATATTCTGAATCCATTCCTTACTTAGATTTACGTGTATTTTGGGTATATGTTGTGAAACTGTTAGATATCACTTAGATATTACTGCACTGTCGGAGCTAGAAGCACAAGCATTTCACTCCACCCGCAATAGCATCTGCTAAACACGTGTATGTGACCAATACATTTCATTTGAACATAGCCCCTTGGTTAAACATATAGAGAAAAGGACTATGTGTTCAGACAGTCTAACTATAAAGTAAAATATATATATATATTTTCTCTCATCTATGTTAGTAAAAGATTGTCAAAATGTCAAGTGGTTCAAGTTGAGCTTTCCCTTTTGCCTAGAAAGGTTAGGCAAAGCACTCGTCTCTGTTAACAAATGAATATTCTACACAGACTACCAAAGGTTAGCTTAACCTTTCTCTGATGTTCTACAGTGTGTAAGGACGGCTATTTTACCTCTTCAATCAATAAAGCATTGGAGGAAACAGCAAATCACATTTGACACAAGACTAGAGGTGCAGGTTTCTCTTCTTTCATGTTACACAACACTACAGCAAAAGTTACTTTTCCCTGGAGGTGATTCTATTACATTCCAGGAGACGTATTGTAAAGTGAATCTCTAAATCTGGACTGCCAGGTATTTGAACTATATACAGAATTGATGATCTAATTCATTCATATACGGTACAGTGCCTTCAGAAACTATTCATACCCCTTGACTTATTCCACATTTTGTTACAGCCTGAACTAAAAAAATACAGTGCCTTGCGAAAGTATTCGGCCCCCTTGAACTTTGCGACCTTTTGCCACATTTCAGGCTTCAAACATAAAGATATAAAACTGTATTTTTTTGTGAAGAATCAACAACAAGTGGGACACAATCATGAAGTGGAACGACATTTATTGGATATTTCAAACTTTTTTAACAAATCAAAAACTGAAAAATTGGGCGTGCAAAATTATTCAGCCCCCTTAAGTTAATACTTTGTAGCTCCACCTTTTGCTGCGATTACTGCTGTAATTCGCTTGGGGTATGTCTCTGTCAGTTTTGCACATCAAGAGACTGACATTTTTTCCCATTCCTCCTTGCAAAACAGCTCGAGCTCAGTGAGGTTGGATGGAGAGCATTTGTGAACTTTGACTTGGCCATTCTAACACCTGGATATGTTTATTTTGTAACCATTCCATTGTAGATTTTGCTTTAAGTTTTGGATCATTGTCTTGTTGGAAGACAAATCTCCGTCCCAGTCTCAGGTCTTTTGCAGACTCCATCAGGTTTTCTTCCAGAATGGTCCTGTATTTGGCTCCATCCATCTTCCCATCAATTTTAACCATCTTCCCTGTCCCTGCTGAAGAAAAGCAGGCCCAAACCATGATGCTTCCACCACCATGTTTGACAGTGGGGATGGTGTGTTCATGGTGATGAGCTGTGTTGCTTTTACGCCAAACGTAACGTTTTGCATTGTTGCCAAAAAGTTCCATTTTGGTTTCATCTGACCAGAGCACCTTCTTCCACATGTTTGGTGTGTCTCCCAGGTGGCTTGTGGCAAACTTTAGACAACACTTTTTATGGATATCTTTAAGAAATGGCTTTCTTCTTGCCACTTCCATAAAGGCAAGATTTGTGCAATATACGACTGATTGTTGTCCTATGGACAGAGTCTTCCACCTCAGCTGTAGATCTCTGCAGTTCATCCAGAGTGATCATGGGCCTCTTAGCTGCATCTGTGATCAGTCTTCTCCTTGTATGAGCTGAAAGTTTAGAGGGACGGCCAGGTCTTGGTAGATTTGCAGTGGTCTGAAACTCCTTCCATTTCAATATTATCGCTTGCACAGTGCTCCTTGGGATGTTTAAAGCTTGGGAAATCTTTTTGTATCCAAATCCGGCTTTAAACTTCTTCACAACAGTATCTCGGACCTGCCTGGTGTGTTCCTTGTTCTTCATGATGCTCTCTGCGCTTTTAACGGACCTCTGAGACTATCACAGTGCAGGTGCATTTATACGGAGACTTGATTACACACAGGTGGATTGTATTTATCATCATTAGTCATTTAGGTCAACATTGGATCATTCAAAGATCCTCACTGAACGTCTGGAGAGAGTTTGCTGCACTGAAAGTAAAGGGGCTGAATAATTTTGCACGCCCAATTTTTCAGTTTTTGATTTGTTAAAAAAGTTTGAAATATCCAATAAATGTCGTTCCACTTCATGATTGTGTCCCACTTGTTGTTGATTCTTCACAAAAAAATAGTTTTATATCTTTATGTTTGAAACCTGAAATGTGGCAAAAGGTCGCAAAGTTCAAGGGGGCCGAATACTTTCGCAAGGCACTGTATATTAAAAATCTCATTCATCTAACCACAATACCCCATAATTACAAAGTGAAAACATGTTTTTAGAAAATTAAATACAGAAATATCTCACTTACATACAGTTGAAGTTGGAAGTTTACATACACTTAGGTTGGAGTCATCAAAACTTGTTTTTCAACCACTCCACAAATTTCTTGTTAACAAAGTATAGTTTTGGCAAGTCGGTTAGGACATCTACTTCGTGCATGACACAAGTAATTTTTCCAACAATTGTTTACAGACAGATTATTTCACTTATCACAATTCCAGTTGGTCAGAAGTTTAAATACACAAAGTTTACTGTGCCTTTAAACAATTTGAGTCAACTGGAGGTGTACCTGTAGATGTATTTCAAGGCCTACCTTCAAACTCAGTGCCTCCTTGCTTGACATCATGGGAAAAGCAGAAGAAATTAGCCAAGACCTCCACAAGTCTGGTTCATCCTTGGGAGCAATTTCCACATGCCTGAAGGGACCATGTTCATCTGTACAAACAATAGTACGCAAGTATAAACACCATGGGACCACGCAGCCGGGTAGCCTAGTGGTTAGAGCGTTGGACTAGTAACCGGAAGGTTGCAAGTTCAAACCCCTGAGCTGACAAGGTACAAATCTGTCGTTCTGCCCCTGAACAGGCAGTTAACCCACTGTTCCTAGGCCGTCATTGAAAATAAGAATTTGTTCTTAACTGACTTGCCTGGTTAAATAAAGGTAAAATAAAATAAAAATAAATACCGCTCAGGAAGGAGAAGCGTTCTGTCTCCTAGAGATGAATGTACTTTGGCGCGAAAAGTACTAATCAATCCCAGAACAACAGCAAAGGACCTTGTGAAGATGCTGAAGGAAACAGATACAAAAGTATCTATAGCCACAGTAAAACAAGTCCTATATCCTCTGGTCTGATGAAACAAAAATAAAACTATTTGGCCATAATGACCATCAATATGTTTGGAGGAAAAAGGGAGATGCTTGCAAGCCGAAGAACACCATGCCATCCGTGAATCACGGGGGTGGCAGCATCATGTTGTGCAGGTTCTTTGCTGCAGGAGGGACTGGTGCACTTCACAACATAGATGGCATCATGAGGGAGGGAAATTATGTGGATCTATTGAAGCAACATCTCAAGACATCAGTCAGGAAGTTAAAGCTTGGTCGCAAATGGGTCTTCCAAATGGACAATGACCCCAAGCATACTTCCAAAGTTGTGGCAAAATGGTTTAAGGACAACAAAGTCAAGTTATTGGAGTGGCCATCACAAAGCCCTGACCTCAATCCCATAGAACATTTGTGGGCAGAACTGAAAAAGCATGTGCGAGCAAGGAGGCCTACAAACCTGACTCAGTTACACCAGCTCTGTCAGGAGGAATGGGCCAAAATTCACCCAACTTATTGTGGGAAGCTTGTGGAAGGCTACCCGAAACGTTTGACCCAAGTTAAACAATTTAAAGGCAATGCTACCAAATACTAATTGAGTGTATGTAAACTTCTGAGCCACTGGGAACATGATGAAAGAAATAAAAGCTGAAATTTCACATTCTTAAAATAAAGTGGTGATCCTAACTGACCTAAGACAGGACATTTTTACGAGAATTAAATGTCAGGAATTGTGAAAAACTGAGTTTAAATGTATTTGGCAAAGGTGTATGTAAACTTCCGACTTCAACTGTAATTATTTACACCCCTGAATCAATACTTTGTAGAAGCACCTTTGCTGGCGATTACAGAGTTGAGTCGTCTTGGGTATGTCTATATCAGCTTTGCACAGATTTTCTCAAGCTTTGTTAAGTTAGAAAGCGAGCAGCTGTGAACAGAAATCATTAAGTCTTTCCATAGATTTACAATGGGATTCAAGTTTGGGATTTAGCTGAACTCGAGGACTTTCACATTCTTGTTCTGAAGCCCTTCCAACATTGCTTTGGCTGTATACTTGGGAACATTGTCCTGTTGGAACGTACATTTTCGCCCCAGTCTAAAGTCGTTTGCACTCTAAAGCACCATTCATTGTTCCCTTTACACTTACTGCCGATGAAAAGCATTCCCATAGCAAGATACTGCCACCACCATGCTTCACGGTAGGGATGGTGTTAGACAGGCGATGAGCTATGCCTGGTTTTCTCCAGACATATCACTTTGCATTCAGGCCAAAGAGTTACATTTTTGTCTTATCAGATCACAGAATCCTTGGCCTTATGATCCCAGAGTCTTTCATGTGCCCTTTTGCAAACTCATAGCAGTCTATCATGTGCCTTTTTCTCAGAAGTCCATCACTTCCATCTAGCCACTCTCCCATAAAGCCCAGATTGGTGAAGTGCTGTAGAGACTGGCAGGTTCTACCATTTCAGCCCAGGGAACTTTGTAGTTCTGTGAGAGTTCTTGGTCACCAAGATCCTAATTTTCCCGGTTGCTCAGTTTGGTCGGACGGCCAGCTCTAGGCAGAGTCTGGGTAGTTCCATATTTTTTCCATTTCCCAATGATGGAGACCACTGTGCTCTAGAAATTGTTTTATATATGCCTCATCACAATTCTATCTCGGAGATCTACAGACAGTTCCTTGGACATCATGGTATAGTTTCTGCTTTGGCATTCACTGTCAACTGTGCAACCTTATATAGACAGGTGTGTTTCTTTCTAAATCATGTCCAAACAATTTAATTGGCCAAAGGTGGACTCCATCTCAAGATGATCAAAGGAAATTGGATGCACCTGAGCTCAATTTGAGGTGCCATAGCAAAGGGGTGTGAATATGTATGTAAAGTTGATATTTCTGTATTTAATTTTCAATGAATTTGCAAAAAATTAATGAATTAAAAGTGTGTCACTTTATCATTATGGGGATTTTTTATAGATGTGTGGCATCTATTTATAGATGTGTGGAATTCTATTTGGAATTCAGGCTGTAACACAACAACATGTGGAATAAGTCAAAGAGTTTGTATACTTTCTGAGGCACTGTATCCCTTATCTCTGTGATAGACCTCATAGGGACTACGAGAGTCAATATCATTCTATTTCCAGGTCATGCCTGTTTCACTTCCGGGTCACTCACATAGCACTTCCAGGTATCTCTGTGCCCGGAGGTCCTTCACGGCTGGGTGGTCGATGATGCAGCTGACTGGCTCTCCGTCGTCCTCCTTGGACACAGTGAGTCTCAGTCGACTGGTGACCGTGAACATCCTGTCATAGGTCTCATCCACCGTCATCTCGCCTAGGAACCAAAGTCTATAGAGATGTCTCAACTCACAACAGACTATCATACAGAGCATGGGGTTACTGAGTCAGCTTAAAACAATGTGACTACCATCACCTGGTTATTCACATGGACACAACTAACATCTACTGCAACGGATGTATCCTATTTCACACTGCACAATTTTTGCAGTCAAGCTAAAAAACAAGGTAACTTTGACCACCCTTTACACCTTCAAATCATTACATTTACTTAAGCCTACTTGATGTGGTTTTAGAACCCACAGATTCTCATTGAGTCCAACGTGAGGTAGGGACGATGTGGTTGTGGTTTGTTAACGAGTGTGTGTCTATGCAGCATCCTGGATGCTGAGTGGGGTTCTGTTCTGTTGTGTTCAGGCTAACCCCTACAGTAATCAGCTGCCCTCCAGGCTCCTACATGTGTCTGGCTGTCAGAGGGGCATTCGTTTAGAGAGCATTATAATGCCACAGGGCCAGCGCATTAGCAGCAGTGCTGAGTGTGATGGTTTACTTGCACTTAATGAAGTGAGGAAATAATTACAGGGCCTTCTGTGACCTGCAGCACACTTCCATCTCCGCCAGCCGACCAGCCAGTCACAGGGGGGCACGCTTAGGGCTCAGAGAAGGCATCACACTGCTGCTCCAATACACACTGACCACATACACTAACATGCACATTGCTATAGCTTTTAACCCAATTACACTTACATAGGGAAACATCCTGAGAGATAGGCGTTGAAAAACAACCTTAGAGAAAGTTTTTTTCTAGTGGTTTTGCTCTGCAGATATACAGTAAAAATCGTAGCAGAACAAACATGGATTAGGCCCCTGTTTTTAATCGTTGACAATTCTCTAAGTATATCACCAATTTGTGACTTAGATCTCAATGTGGGCACAGACGCCAATTCAACATCTATTCCAAGTTGGTTCAACATAATTTCATTGAAATGACATGGAAACAGCGATGATTCAACCAGTGTGTGCCCAGTGGGGAGCTAATGAATTGCTTATGAGAAGTGAGCTGTGTTTCCAGAGGTGCTAAAGGACGTGACTTCCTGGTCCGTCCACGTCCTCCTCTGCCAGTCTGGATTAGCCCCTGTTCAACATGGTGGCATTTCACTAATCTAACGAGCCTGTCTGCTTGCCTGCCTGTCTAACGTACCCACACCACACCAGCCCAGCCTTCCCCAGAGGGCCTGACATCTCATAAACACAAATTGACTTCCACTTCTCTAACACTGGAGGCGCAGATGGCATTTAGCTGATATTCGCTCCTTCTAAATATTTCATCCTCTCAACAAGCCAAATGTGTCCTCTCTATTCTAATACATACATGTATATCATTTGACAACAGAGATATTCAGTCCTTATGTAAACAGGACTAGGCTGTGAAATGAATTCTCCCTCGTGCTGTAGTGTATGGATAGGCTGAATAATAGATGAGTCTTCTTGATCATATGTGAGGCAATAAGGCACCACACCATAGTACCATACACTACTGCACCTCTCTCCAGGAGCCTACAGTGAACTTGAGGCATTCAAATAAAGTACTTTCATAAAAGGACTTAGCAATTAAAGGTAATAAGTGAGGTTCAAGGCTTTCAAACCGTTGAATCAGAAGTCTGATCAACCAAAAGACAACATGTGATCAACAGAAACAAACGTGTTGCTGGTGTGTGAGTTGCGGTCCTTCAGCAGCAGCTAACACATTCTCTCAGTAGGCGGGGCTGTGACCAGATTTACAGGCTGTTGCTGGGCGGATTCCTCAGAGAGAGTGTTGATTCCACATCAACTCCCTGGTGTCTGGCGATGACACAAGTTTATGAGTGTATTAAAGCAGTAAAGACACTGGGTGCCTCAGTGATGTACTATAGGGATGTACTTTAGCCTACACACTGTTCTGTTACAGCTAGGCTGCTGGCTGGGCGATGGGGGAGGCTGTAGTGAGTGGATGGTGAACAGTTGGGAGTTCATTTGAAGCCACTTATCTGGTCACTGGAAAAGGCCCACTACAAGTTCAGCCCAGCACTAAAATGCTCTGCTTCTTTGGTAACTGTTGTAATGTGGCTTTTGCTGAGGAGACAGTTCGCCAGCGCAGTGCTTTATGAATAGGTCATACTCAAAGTCAACACTATACCTCGTTCAGTTGAACAACTGAAATACTCATATCCATACTCACTCTTTAGTCCTTGAACAGATCAGTAGATATAGCATATTGTTACGAGTGTGAAACCAAGTCCTGAATGTAAAAGGAGCATTTGCAGTTTGCAGTAGGCTGCTGTGGAGAGTTAAAGCTGCCTGGCTGGGGTTATATCTGAATGATATCTGAGGGAAAGATATTCCTCTGACCTGTCAGCTCCTGCTCTCCTTTCATCCATCTGATGGAGGCGGCAGGCTTGCTGCCCATGGCTGTACAGGTGAGCTCTGTCTCGTTCCCCTCACTGACCACATCCTCTCGGGAATCGATGATTGGACTGCCTGGTGGGACTGACAGACAAACAGCAAGAGCCTCAGATATATATGTACAGACGGACCCACATACAGTATACACAGACGCACACACACATGTTTGTGTGTGCACAAAGGAATGCACACAAAACTTTCATTGTAAATAAGAATTTGTTCTAGACTGACTTGCCTAGTTAAATAAAGGTTAAATAAAATAAATACAATTTTAATTAAAAATTCAAATAAAATAATGTACTGTTTCACTCTGCTATAGGCTATAATGTCCTGTTCCACTATGCTATAGGCTATAATGTCCTGTTCCACTATGTTATAGGCTATAATGTCCTGTTCCACTATGCTATAAGCTATAATGTCCTGTTCCACTATGCTGTAGGCTATAATGTCCTGTTCCACTATGCTATAAACAATAATGTCCTGTTCCCCTATGCTATAAGCTATACTGTCCTGTTCCACTATGCTATAGGCTATAATGGCCTGTTCCACTATGCTATAGTCTATAATGTCCTGTTCCACTATGCTATAGGCTATAATGTCCTGTTCCACTATGCTATAGGCTATAATGTCCTGTTCCACTATGCTATAGGCTATAATGTCCTGTTCCACTATGCTATAGGCTATAATGTCCTGTTCCACTATGCTATAGGCTATAATGTCCTGTTCCACTATGCTATAGGCTATAATGGCCTGTTCCACTATGCTATAGTCTATAATGTCCTGTTCCACTATGCTATAGGCTATAATGTCCTGTTCCACTATGCTATAGGCTATAATGTCCTGTTCCACTATGCTATATGCCATAGGCTACAATTTCCCCTTACATAATCAAATCATATATAGTAGCATGACCAATGAATACAAGCGAAGCATGTCCAACCTTGATTACTTATTCCGCTGTATCTCACATAGGGAAACCAGCCTGAGACACTTGTGGAAAACTCAGAAAGATGTGTCACGTCAAGAGCTCCTAAAAATCACCTGTAGTTCTCACTTTTTGCTATTAGATTTCATTTCTAAAAGCAGAGTAATTACTTTGAAGTGTACTTAATTCCTTTTCAATCCCCTAGGATGTCGGCAAGTATAATACAGCTGTAGTATTAGTGTAATTTCACGCCGTAGCTCCATTGTTTGTCACAAATGACTCTCAATAGGGAACTACTTAGAGCATCCAAGTTAACATTCAGTAGGATTCACACACTCAACAGTCAGTCATCAAAGCCAGTCTGAGATAGATATATTCTGTTATCCATAGCAGCATCTGTTCCTATTCATTACCATGCTATTGAGCACTGTAAGTGCCTAATTGGCTGACAGTGGGACAGTGGGACTCAATATAACAAGATTAATTAAGAAAATACATAAATTCAAATAATTGTATATTCACCGTTTATATAGGATGTATGAGAGTGTGGTAGAAAGCAATGTCTAAGTTATGAATTTGGCACCATGTAATGTGCATACATAACATGTTGTGTTCATACATAGTGTCGTGTGTGTGTACGTTACTTGTGTATACATGCAGGCGTACACTCATGCATGTGAGTTTAGGCATGTGTGTGTAAACCTACCCAGCACAGTGACGTCTGCGTAGGCCTCCTGAGGAGGGTCTGTGTAGAGCTGGCACACATAGCGTCCCTCATCTGAGAGAGACACGTTGGACAGAGACACCCGCAGTTCATTGTCGGAGAAATTCACCAGCTGGAACCGGCTGTCCTTCAGGGCTGAGGAGAAACAGATACCAGACAGACAGTTAGGACTGGGAGACACACACACACGTGTGTGTTTGTGGTATGTGTGCGTGTGCGTGTCTGTGAGAGAGAGAAACAGAATGAGAGAGAAACAGAGAGAGAGAGAAACAGAAAGAGAAACAGAAACAAAGAGAAACAGAGAGAGTGAATCAAAAGAGAGAGAAACAAAAGAGAGACAGAGAGAGAAACAGAAAGAGAGAGAAACAGAGAGAGAA
The DNA here is from genome assembly GCF_023373465.1 of Oncorhynchus keta. Lineage (NCBI taxonomy): Eukaryota > Metazoa > Chordata > Actinopteri > Salmoniformes > Salmonidae > Oncorhynchus > Oncorhynchus keta. Next base: position 26,760,397 of record NC_068421.1, read on the forward strand.
ACAGGAAGAGAGAAAGAGAGAGAAACAGAAAGAGAGAAACAGAGAGAAACAGAGAGAGAGAAAGAAAGAGAGTGAACATAGAGAGAAACAAAGAGAGAGAAACAGAGAGAGAGAAACAGAGATAGAGAGAGAAACAGAACGAGAGCGAGAGGGAACAAACAGAGAGAACAGAGAGACATACTGAAATAGTACAGTAAAAGTATTTGGTCTGTATTCATATAGCTAGTAGTTATGCTGACAAAAGCCTCCTAAATGGTAAAAAGCCTCAGCATTTTACAACCCAGGTCTCTAAAAAGAAAAGTGAGTTTCAGAATGATTCATAAAAGTTGATTTATAAACAGTTTAATCTCTCCAGTCTACAGAGCACTCCCTGGGCAGGACAATAGGAGAAGTGCCCATGAAGATCTCACATATTCTGGAAAAGGAGAAGTACTGTAACATACATTATGTATTCAATCACAATAACTTGAGGTCCATACTAAATAAAAAAGTAGCTGTTTTGAACAAAAATCTGTAGTTTGGACTGGCGTGCCATATAAGTGTGGTGTTACTCGAGTTAGCTTTGAGTGTGGCAACCTAGCTTAACATCCTACATCTTACATTTAGCGACATCTTTTTCCACGTCAGTTAACCCCCCACTTGAACACTGTTTTACATAAATAACCCCAGATGGTTCTTTGGAGGATGTAATGATGTTTTGACCTACCCATTCCTTATCAGGTCTTCTATTAGCGCAGAGCTAAAGAACTCAATCTATTCAGCCTATCTTTAAAACATGGGGAGTGTTCGTTCCTGTCAGAGCTCCATGTCAGGCAGCATCTTGATCATTACAGAGGCCTTTGAGCATCTTCCTATATGAGACCTCATTCCCAATCCTGTCTCATAATTTGAGGAGTCTTTGGAAGTCTCTCCTCAAAGGATAGCGATGAGCCTTGGCATAGCTTTGAGAGTCAAAGGCCTTGCTAGGGAGGAATTAGCTGGCATGAAGCAGTTTGTTCATTGACAGGTGATTACTCAAGTGTGTTGAGATTATAAAGAGGCTGTGGCCAACATCAGGGTTGCACTGTAAAACAACAAAAAATACAATCAATAAGTAAAGTTGGATCATTGCCCACTACATCAGGTGTAATGTACTTTAACCCTACCTACATGTACATATTACCTCAATTACCTAGACAACCGGTGCCCCCGCACATTGACTCTGTACCGGTACCCCCTGTATATAGCCTCGCTATTGTTATTTTATTGCTACTGTTAAATGATTTGTTACTTTTATCTTCTATTTTTTTTACTTAACTATTTTTTATTTAATATGATTAAAGCATTGTTGGTTAAGGGCTTGTATAAGCTCTACTAGACCTGTTGTATTCGGGCATCATGTGACAAATACAATTTGATTCAATTTGATTTGATGTACTGTATGTGAGCTATAAAGGTTGAATTGATGATGACATCCATAAAGTTGGTTTGTTTCCTCGATCCCTAATTATTGGAGCACTAGGCCAAAAATATAAAGCATCAGCAAAAGCCTTGACATTGGGTCTCTAGCGTCAGGTTCAGGAACAGTGTTACTGTGTTAGTATTGCTGGAATAGTAACTTCCCAGGTGGTTGACAGTGAGTGGACTTGATAGCTCTTTTGAGCAACTCTATGGTATTTAAACCAAAAGAAGCAGACGGAGAAAGCTAGTGCATTTGTAGATTTGATGGGGGATGTGTAGCCCTACGGTAAATGTTGGGTATTATTGTCCTGGTAGAGTGTTTTGTGTAAGTGTCTGTTTCTGTTTGTGTCTGTTGTTTTGCCTGTGTGACTGTGTGTCATGGTTGTTTTCCTTCTCATACACAAAGGGCTGACTCTGTAGAGAGAGGCCTGGTAACAGGTAACAATGCCACTAATCAGAGTGTGGTCACCACAGAACACACCCTTCTGGGAGCCCAGCCCAGAATAGACCTGCTGCCCTGGGATTTACCAGGCTCCACTGCGGGTGTAATGTTCAACCGGGAGCAGCAGTTAGATATGATCAGAGCTCTGACTCATATCTGATACTAACTCCAGCCAATTTACTGATACCCAACTGTTTCTGTAATTACACTTGACAATTGCACTTCAGCCATTTTCCTTGCTGCCAGTGTGAGTTGGTTTTAAAATGGGATAAGTGGTAAAATGACAAACTGTTAAAGATGCTGTGTGGAATATGTGACTAAATAGAGAAAAGATGTGAGACCAGAGCTCTTTCAAACACAGATTTTATAGATCACACACCATTCTATTTGTGTTGCATTCAAGGCTGTCACGGGTGTCATTGTGTTATCTTTATCTGAATCTCTCCTTTAACGCGGTAAAACACATCAATTACATTAGCAATACAAACATGACAGAGATGTACATTCAGCCTTCTGTAATGTTCTGCCATACAGTGGAAAATTAGAACACCAATCTGGATACCACTCAGACTTGTGAAATCATTTTGGATGGAGATGAAATATGAAAGCAAGAAGAAGTGTTTCTCATATCACCTTGAAGTTTGGCTCCATTCCAAGACACAAAGGACACAAGACACTCTAGGTTGAACCTAGAGGAAGCCATATGCTCATGCATAAACATTGTCCTAATCTTAGATTCTCTTTAGATTCCTAATCTAAGAGATTATCTGCATGAACAAAATGATGAATAAATCAACTCAATGGCCAATTAAAGGCAGTTAACCCACTGTTCCTAGGCCATCATTGAAAATAAGAATTTGTTCTTAACTGACTTGCCTCGTTAAATAAAGGTAAAAATAAAATGTTAAAACATTTAAAAACTGCCAAAATATAGGAAACACTAGAGTAAATGACGGATATGAAGTGAAAGCATGGGGTGCTTCCATACAGGACGATCCAGACACTTGTAGAATATATGCCAAGGTACAATGAAGCTGTTCTGGTGGCTAATGGTGGCCCAATGCCCTATTTAAACACTTTATGATGGTGTTTCCTTTATTTTTGGCAGTTACATGCAGCAGCAGGCTACATGGAAAATTGAACAACAGCTCGATAGGGCAATGGCTTGAGTCGAGCAAAAGGGAATATAATATTGAGGATAAAGTTCAGAACTACACAATTTCACGTTTACAACATCTAAAGACCGGCATCACTATACTGAGAGCTTTGCCGTATCTAAAAGGATGTAGTTGGGTGTTTTTGAAGAATTTGTTGATGTTTTCCCAAGATCCTTATACTGCACAATGAGGATGAGGAAGTAATTTTCTGTTTGGGGTAAGTCTCTCAAAAACATGTGAAATCATAAAATAGTTGTCTGGAACCTTCTATAACATGCCATTACATACAATTTCAGATTTGTTTGTGAAAAGGAAACATCTCCTTTAACTGCCAATATGCCAACATTCCATTCAAACAATGCAGTCATTCCACAGCCATACACTGGCACCAATCAGTTGATAATAGGATTTAGACAAGCTGTAAATGCAACAAGTACTAGAATTGTATAACATAATAGCACTCACAGCTTTTCAAGTAAAACAAATCTGAGACATTTATGATCTGTTTACATATATTTTAGAGGCTATTTATGCAGAAAATTGATATAAAACCTGAATAAACTTTATTTATAATTATATGACAATAATAATTCCATTACACAATTTCTGATACATCACATGCCTTACTTGCATTTTCCGCAATAAGTAAAAGCAGGAAATGCACACCTACTGTATGCCTCTACTTCCATTAATTCCAAATAGACCGTTTTTTGGATTTATCACTGACCAAGATGGCTGCCATTTTTGCCCCATTATGGAACTTTGAGGGTTTATGACATAACCCCTCTAATAATTTAATAGGATCTCTATGAGAAGCACTTACGTCTGACGTCTCTGAAGTAGATGGTCTGTCTGTTGGGGTTAAGGAGCTGGATGACTGAGTCATCATTGTTCTTCACCCTGCAGCTGATGGTCGCCATCTCCCCCTCGATCACTGACACATTATCAGTCCCCAGGTTTTGACCTTCAACTGGACACAGACAGATGGACAAGAGGAGGAGGACAACACATTAAAGGTCTAGAATTACTGCCATTCAGATTTTTTTTCATTGTGTAATGTTAATAATTTGGGTATTGAGACACACAAAAAAGCATTGGCACAATAACAGACCACGGATTTGAACAGCATAATACTTCAGCACACCCACAGAGACATGAACACAGCCTGACTGCTATAGACATATGTTGGCTGTACTTGCAGCCACACTCCTAATCCTCCTAATACAGTAGAAGGGCCTAGAATAATAGCGCCGAAGGAGATGGCTGCTATTTTACGATCCTGTAACCAATTGTGCTATTGTGGCCTTTCACGTTATTTGTAAGTTATTTTGTACATAATGTTTCCACCACCGAGTCTTATGCCCGATAATAGCTTCTAGTGTAACAATTGTTTTCGGAAGGATTGGACCAATGTGCAGCGTGGAAGGTGTTATTTAATGTGAACCAGCAACAAAACAATAAAGAGTAACAAAACGAACGTGCAGCTTTGTAGTGCAAAAAGGCTACAATACAAAAACAATATCCCACACACAATAGGTGGAAAAAAGGCTGCCTAAATATAATCCCCAATCAGAGACAACGATAGACAGCTGACTCTGACTCGGAACCATACTAGGCCAACCTAGAAACGAAAAACTAGAATGCCCATCCTAGTCACACCCTGACCTAACCAAATAGAGAAATAAAAGGATCTCTAAGGTCAGGGCGTGACATCTAGATATCAGGACAGTGATTTAGGTCCCGTGGAGCACTGGAGGAATACCTTTTTCTTCAACGAGTCGGATGGGAAGGATTTACTTCAGACGCCTGACAAGGCCCTCATCCCAATCATTTGCAGGAGAAAGAGACGAAGGTACCGTGGACGAATATCTACCTTTACCATCGGTCTTATTAGCCAACATACAATCAGTCGATAATAAAATAAACAAACTACGATCATGTATATCCTACCAACGGGACATTAAAAACTGTAATATCTTATGTTTCACCGAGTCATGGCTGAACAACAACATGAATAACATGCAGCTCGCGGGTTTTACACTTTTTCGTCAAGATAGAACAGCGGCCGCTGGTAAGAAAAGGGGTGGCGGTCTATGCATATTTGTAAACAACAACTGTTGCATGAAATCTAAGGAATTCTCTAGGTTTTGCTCGCCTGAGGTAGAGTATCTGTCACACCCTGATCTGGTTCACCTGTCTTTGTGATGGTCTCCACCCACATCCAAGTGTCACCTGTTTTCTCCATTAGTCCCCGGTGTATTTATCCCTGTGTTTCTTGTCTCTCTGTGCCAGTTCGTCTTGTTTTGCCAAGTCAACCAGCGTATTTCCTAGCTCCTATTTTTCCCTGTCTCAGTTTTTTCCTTACCCTCCTGGTTTTGACCCTTGCCTGTCCTGACGCCTAATCCACCTGTCTGACCACTCTGCCTGTTCTGACCTCAAGCCTGTCTATCCCCTTGTACTGTTTGGACTCTGACCTGATCACTGAACCCCTGCCTGTCCTGACCTCGAGCCTGACTATCGCCTGGTACTGTTTGGACTCTGTCCCCGACCTGCCTTCTGCCAACCCCTTTTGTTGTAATAAATATCGGAGCTCAACCATCTGCCTCCTGTGTCTGCATTTGGGTCTCGCCTTGTGCCCTTATAGTAGTGGTGTAACGCACCATAGTTGATCCGTGATTCGTACGGATCACCCCCCATGGTTCGGGACACACATGGGAACCACGGATCAATTGCAAAGTTTAACCATCATAGTGTGAAATATAGTTTTACTGCCACTGTTGCTTTTAAAAGTAATAATTCCCTAAATCTCGATGCAGAGCTGCAGTGAAAAGAGGTGTGTACTGGTCACGTGAACGGGGAGTGTTGAATCCCAACGAATCAATCCTGGATGCTCACGTTGCAAAAAGCAAAGAAGAAAAATAGCAGTGACAGCCATGGCTAGTGGGAGTAGCTGAAGAACTGGAAAAGCCTCCCGCCTCATTTAAGTCTCATGTATCGGAGTATTTTGGCTTCCCTGTCAAATATGATGACGAAAGAAGGGTGGTGGACAACACCATTACGTTGTGTAGGCATTGTGCCACAAGAAAGCCGTATGATCATGGAAATACATTGTTCATGACCACACATTAAAGCGTCATCACCCTGGTGTGTCAGTGACGGGAGCCAACTCAGCCAAGAGACAACAACTTCTCAAAGCCGTATATAAGCAGCCATTTGCTGCAGAATCAGCCTGGGTTAAAGCCATCACCAAATCTATTGGGATGTTTAACGCTGCGGAGATGAGGCCATACTCTGTTGTGGAAAACAAAGGGTTTAAAACTATGGTGAAAGTGCTTGAGCCAGGCTACGAAATCCCGTCAAAAGATCAAATATGTTGACAAATTATCCAAGGCATCCTCTGTTGCCCTCACCACAGACGGGTGGACCCTCCAGGGCAATGGAAAGATCTGTGACTGTGACTGCTCACTACACCACAGAGGAGTGGAAGATGCTAAGTCCGGCGCTACAGACACGCCCCCGCTTTGAGAGTCACACAGGCACAAATCTGGCACAGGTACTGCTAGGAGCAGTAGCAAAGTGGAAGCTAGATAGGCCCAATAGCAATATCCCAACCACCACATATAATGCCAAGACCCAAGTAAATGCAGTGATATAAGCTGGACTGGGGCCACAGATAGCTTGCTTTGTACATGTGATCAATGTGCATCCTAAAGGGGAATCTCAGTGAACAAGATGGACCGTCTCCTTGGGAGGATCAGGAAGGTGGTTTCCTTTTTCCACCGAAGGACAACAGCCGCTCATGTGCTTAAGACCAAGCAAGAAATGCTACAGCTACCGACCCACAAGCTCATACACAATGTCACAACAAGATGGAACTCCACTTGAGATGTTGGAGCACTATCTTGAGCAGCAGGCAGCTGTATACTCTGCACTGACAGATCCTGAAAAATAAAGACATCATCACCTTGGCTGATGATGATGTGAAAGTGGCAGAGGAGGTCCTCCAGGTGCTCAAACCCCTCAAAACGGTTACAACCCTATTGAGCACTGAAACTGCACCGTCTGTGTCCATGATCCTCTGAAAACAAGGATTCTACAACCATGGCCCCAAGTGAGGAAGACAGCACCATCACTAGAGATATCAAGGCTGCCATTAGAGAGGACCTGAAGCCCCTAATATACAGGACTACCCTCATAAATCTACTGCACTATATCCAAGGTTCAAGTCCCTGTCTCACCTAGACCCTGTCCTACACCAGAGGACATACAGTGATCTCACCACTGAGATTGTGGCCACTGAAGAGGTAAAAAAAATACAAAATAAGAGTGAATTACTTAAATAATAAATATAGTGCAGTCTAATCTTAGTCTATGCTATTGCTATTATCATCCATTTTTTATTTGGAATAATAATAATGGATTTTTATTACATGTTATTGCCACAATTACAGTCCCTGACTGAGTCTATAATACCAACATGTTTCAAACAGACCAACATAGTCCCTGTGCCCAAGAAGACTAAGGTGACCTGCCTAAATGACTACTGACCCGTAGCACTCACATCTGTAGCCATGAAGTGCCTTGAAAGGCTGGTCATGGCTCACATCAACACCATTATCCCAGAAACCCTAAACCCACTCCAATTTGCATACTGCCCCAACAGATCCACAGATGATGCAATCTCTATTGCACTCAACACTGCCCTTCCCACCTGGACAAAAGGAACACCTATGTGAGAATGCTATTCATTGACTACAGCTCAGCATTCAACACCATAGTGCTCTCAAAGCTCATCACTAAGCTAAGGACCCTGGGAAGAAACACCTCCCTCTGCAACTGGATCCTGGACTTCCTGACAGACCGCCCCCAGGTGGTAAGGGTAGGTAACAACACAACCGCCATGCTGATCCTTAACAAGGGGACCCCTCAAGGGTGCGTGCTCAGTCCCCTCCTGTACTCACTGTTCACTCATGACTGCATGGCACTACTCCAACACCCAGTGTTGCAGTGTCTACATACTCATCTCATATGTATATACTGTACTCGATACCATCTACTGTATGCTGCTCTGTACCATCACTCATTCATATATCCTTATGTACATATTCTTTATCCCCTTACACTGTGTATAAGACAGTCGTTTTGGAATTGTTAGTTAGATTACTTGTTGGTCATCACTGCATTGTCGGAACTAGAAGCACAAGCATTTCGCTACACTCGCATTAACATCTGCTAACCATGTGTATGTGACAAATAAAATTTGATTTGATGATTTGATTTGATTTGAGTGGTAGGCCTGATCACCAACAACGATGAGACAGCCTATAGGGAGGTTGTCAGAGACCTGGCCGTGTGGTGCCAGGACAACAACCTCTCCGTCAACATAATCAAGACAAAGGAGATGATTGTGGACTACAGGAAAAGGAGGACCGAGCACTCCCCCATTCTCATCGATGGAGCTGCAGTGGAGCAGGTTGAGTTCAAGTTCCTTGAGTTCAAGTTCCAAGTTCCTTGGTGTCCATATCACCATCAAACTATCATGGTCCAAACACACTAAGACAGTCGTGAAGAGGGCATGACAAAGCCTAAATGTTTGGCATGGGTCCTCAGATCCTTAAAAGGTTCTACAGCTGCACCATCGAGAGCATCCTGACTGGTTGCATCACTGTCTGGTATGGCAACGGCTCAGCCTCTGTCCGCAAGCCACTACAGAGGGTAGTGCGTACGGCCCAGTACATCACTGGGGCCAAGCTTCCCGCCACCCAGAACCTCTATACCAGGCGGTGTCAGAGGAAGACCCAAAAATTGTCAAAGACGCCAGCCACCCTAGTCATAGACTGTTCTCTCTGCTACCGCACGGCAAGCGGTACCGGAGCACCAAGTTATCACTTTAACTCTACCCACATGTACATATTACCTCAAATACCTCGGCTAACTGGTGCATTGACTCTGTACTGGTACCCCCTGTATATAGCCTCGCTATTGTTATTTTACTGCTGCTGTTTAATTATTTGTTACTTTTATTTTCAATTTTTCTACTTATCTATATTTACCTAACACATTTTTATTTTTAACTTCTTAAAGCATTGTTGGTTAAGGACTTGTAAGTAAGCACCTGTTGTATTCGGCGCATGTGACAAATCAAATTTGATTGGATGTGATTTGCACTGGTTGACGTTATTGATCTCTCAGTTCAGAGTGGGTCCTGTGACTCTCTGCCAGATGGGCTGTAAGCACTACCTCTCACACACAAAGAGAAAGAAGGAGAGTTAGAGAGAAAAAGAGAGAAGGAGAGAGAGGGAGAGAGACAGACGGATCTGAATTATAGCTCTCCATCTGAGAGAAAAGGAGAAGAAAGGAGACAGGGAAGGACGGAGAGACACAGAAGGAAAGGGGGGTAGTGGAAGAGAGGGAAGAGAGGGAAGGTGGCAGAGAGAGAGAGGTGAAAGAGAGAGAGAGACTGAAAGAGAGAGAGAGAGACAGACAGACAGAGTTGAATTACAGCTCTCCATCTGAGTCTATGAGCACTGGGCTTTATTCTCCATCTCTTAGGAACAACAGCCTTGTCACCCACCGAGTCAGCCACTGAGTCAGCCACCGAGTCAGCCACTGAGTCAGCCACCGAGTCACCCACTGAGTCAGCCACTGAGTCACCCACTGACTCACCCACCGAGTCACCCACTGAGTCCACCACCACTGAGTCCACCACTGAGTCCACCACTGAGTCCACCACTGAGTCCACCACTGAGTCCACCACTGAGTCCACCACTGAGTCAGCATTGAGTCACCCACTGAGTCCACTACTGAGTCACCCACTGAGTCAGCCACTGAGTCACCCACTGAGTCAGCCACTGAGTCAGCCACCGAGTCACCCACTGAGTCAGCAAGTGATTGAGTATTGCCACATCTGTGCCTACCTGGTCATGTCCTCATCATTAAAGCCAGAAACCAAGCATCCATTTGGTTTGTTTTCAGCCTTCCAGGTGGGGGAGGGGATACATCAAAAGTCACCTTGTGCTATCCGGCAGGAGCCAAAAGGCATAAGAAGAAGAATGGAGAATGCTTTTAAATGTCTCGGATTAGCACCAGGAGAGGAACAAGACTCCCAGCAACAGCCTGAAGAAAACATCCAAAGCACATTTGCATGCCTGAGTCGTCAGACACCTCCAAACCGGGCTGACATTTACAAAGTGGAAAAAAGCCCCTGCGTTTTCAGATAGTGATAATGGGAATAGACAGCCAAACTAACAGGATTCAAATGAGCTGAGAGAATGCAGCGAGCAGCAAGACATGAACCTCCTGTGGATAAATATACCTCAGACCTGTCTGTAGCAATGAACTTTTCATTTCATTCCACATCACAGATATTGGTTCATCAAGCACACACACAACACAGGATGGTGATGACTGAAAATGGACATTGATATTGATGTTGATATTGATATTGGCCTACAGGGAGGAGGTGAGGGCCCTCAGAGTGTGGTGTCAGGAAAATAACCTCACACTCAACGCCAACAAAAACAAAGGAGATGATTGTGGACTTCAGGAAACAGCAGAGTGAGCACCCCCCTATCCACATCGATGGGACAGTAGTGGAGAGGGTAGTAAGTTTTAAGTTCCTCGGCGTACACATCACGGACAAACTGAATTGGTCCACCCACACAGACAGCGTCGTGAAGAAGGCGCAGCGCCTCTTCAACCTCAGGAGGCTGAAGAAATTTGGCTTGTCACCAAAAGTACTCACAAACTTCTATCGATGCACAATCGAGAGCATCCTGTCGGGCTGTATCACCGCCTGGTATGGCAACTGCTCCACCCACAACCGTAAGGCTCTCCAGAGGATAGTGAGGTCTGCACAACGCCTCACCGGGAGCAAACTATCTGCCCTCCAGGACACCTACACCACCCGATGTCACAGGAAGGCCATAAAGATCATCAAGGACAACAACCACCCGAGCCACTGCCTGTTCACCCCGCTATCATCCAGAAAGCGAGGTGAGTACAGGTGCATCAAAGCTTGACCGAGAGACTGAAAAACAGCTTCTATCTCAAGGCCGTCAGACTGTTAAACAGTCACCACTAACCTTGAGTGGCTGCTGCCAACACACTGACTCAACTCCAGCCACTTTAATAATGGGAATTGATGGAAATTGATGTAAAATATATCCCTAGCCACTTTAAACAATGCTACTTAATATAATGTTTACATACCCTACATTACTCATATGTACTGTATATGTATATACTGTACTCTATATCATCTACTGCATCTTTATGTAATACATGTATCACTAGTCACTTTAAACTATGCCACTTTGTTTACATACCCTACATTACTCATCTCATATGTACATACTGTACTCGATACCATCTACTGCATCTTGCCTATGCCGTTCTGTTCCATCACTCATTCATATTTCTTTATGTACATATTCTTTATCCCTTTACACTTGTGTGTATAAGGTAGTAGTTTTGGAATTGTTAATTTAGATTATTCGTTGGTTATTACTGCATTGTCGGAACTAGAAGCACAAGCATTTCGCTACACTCGCATTAACATTTGCTAACCATGTGTATGTAACAAATACATTTGATTTGATTTTGATTTGATTTGATTTTGATTTGACCAGAGTACAGTACATTCTGTACTAAATGGGTAGTATCTTGAGGTATGTGAGTGTTATCCTATTGTAAGGAAATCATTTTTTTCTACTCCATGGAAGTGTCCTGTTTTTAAACTGTCTTAATTGAGTATCTGTGATGTTTTAGGAATCCGTATTTGTTTTATTATTAGAAGCCTCTGTTTTCAACTACCTCTGAAGTGTGAATGTATAGTGGACTACTAGAGCATAGCGAAATACTCTAAAGGCGAATTGGTCCATAATTAACTCATTATAACACAATCAAATTCTTGTTTATTAAGTGTGCTCCAATGTTGGAATGTGGAAGTGTGTAATTAATTTGAGTGTGTCTGACTGAAACCCGAAAGGCTGCTCTGACATACTTATAGTAAGTAGGCCTACCCCAGCAGCGGAGCCCAAAACCGTTTCAAGTGTTGTTTTTAGTAATCTAGCAGGCAGTCAAAACAGCAACACGAAGAAGCCTCAAAGAAAGGTTATTCTGTTCCCAATCTGTTGGACTGAGAGGAAAGGGACTGCTAGAGAAAATATCCATAAATCAAATCAAATGTATTTATACAGCCCTTCTTCCATCAGCTGATATCTCAAAGTGCTGTACAGAAACCCAGCCTAAAACCTCAAACAGCAAGCAATGCAGGTGTAGAAGCACCTCAGCAGCCCTTAGCAGGGTTGGGTCCTCTCCAATATCCATGGCTCATCTCCAATTCAAAACACAAATAAATAACGGCACTGTGATTAGTAATCCCATCAGAGGGAAAACAGGCCACTTTGCGGAACATGGAGGGTTTTTTGCAATTCTAGTAAACATTTTCAATTGCCTCAGCATCCTGGTCATGATTCGGTGCAAATGAGGAGAGGCAGTCATTAATTTCTGGTGGCGGGAGGGGTAGGCGGGAGGAGAGAGAGATATGTGGTGCAGACAACTGGCTGATAAATTCACCCTCATTCTAGCAGCTGTCTCAGAGTGCAAAGCGCCAGTATTGCCACACATGGCTGTCCTCCTGTTCCTACGTCAGAACACACTGAATGACACAGTCAAAGATAATTAATTACAGGGCCTTCAGAGGTCTGTGAACTCAAATGCCGGGATGTTACAGCAGCGGCCTGAGATGGGCCCCATCAACAAGCAGCTCATAACGCAAGACACAGAGAAGAAACTCTGCCGCTAACATTTAGTAGTTGGGGGTTGAAATCAAGAAATATAATCTAAGTTCCTCTCTTCATTCCTTCCAAGAAGTTAGGAAAGGGCACCATTTGATTCAAATTCCTTTTTTATTTGAACTTCTCTCTTTTTATTTTCTCACAGAAAGACATGAAAGGGGCGGTGGAAAGCAGGACAGCGCCAGGCCCCTGATTCCGCTCCCCTGAGTCACCGATGTCTGGAGCGGCCCTGTCCTTTTCAAAGAGGAACCAGTCATTAAGAATGAAAATAGCTCTCTTTCTCACACTCCCATTCAATGCCTTATGAGCTACATACATGTCCAGCTCGGTCATTAAGCCCTGCTCTCTAAGAAGGGAAGCTCTTTCAAGGACATCTGTGAGTAAAAAGCAATCATATCATTGGGCATTATTAGTGATTCACTGTTTCAAGGCTCCTCTGCATTGTAGCAGGGCTTCTAAAGTTTTAGGCCTTCTAATGTAATCTCTTTTATCTCTGAAGACAATCTCTCACTCAAGTTTCATCATGTTTCTGATTTGATGTCAGATGTCTGATGCTGCTTTGACAAGGCTTTGACTGAATAAAGATGTACAGAGACGTTTCCCCTCGGAAAAGCATCTCTCCTGTACTCTATTATCTTATGCAGATTATGCCATGTTCACTGCAGATCAATGTTGGGGACTGCTCAATCTCATGTCCCACTGTACTGGCAGGTTAGAGGCTCTTTGTGCTCGTTGTGTCTTCTGTAGTGTGACAGAGAGACTAGGGGAGCTTCTAGCCTATAGTGGTGGTAGACATGGGCTTTCACAATACAGAATGTTTAGCTTTGGTTTAGTGTAGGCTACCATAGTCACTTTGTACAGTACATACCAGTCATGGGTCAACCAATAGAACACTAGACATAGACAAAATTAGAATGCACAAACAGTAAACATAGTGACAGTAGCCATTAACAACAGGGAATGTAGAATGTACTCTGCCACCATCTGACATAGTCTTAGCTGAAATGGTCTCTATGCACAATAGCTGTGCTATACAAATACAATCACTTTGGCAGTAGATTGACATACGATTGTCGAGATTGCACAGCACATGAACACACAACTCGATGCTTTTCACAAATAAATAAAGAGCAAGTGGAGCAAATGGCATCAGACATCGTCAGATGAACATTAGAGGAAAATCAAAAGTACCTGACAAGGTCTCAGCGGCTCCTGTTGCAGCTGTAGAGAAGGAGGAGGAGAGGAAAGGAAAAAAGAAAGTCAGAACAATTGTAAGCAGAGGTCCATATTCATGATAAGACAGAACAATTGTAAGCAGAGGCCCATATTCATGATAAGACAGAACAATTGTAAGCAGAGGCCCATATTCATGATAAGACAGAACAATTGTAAGCAGAGGCCCATATTCATGATAAGACAGAACAATTGTAAGCAGAGGCCCATATTCATGATAAGACAGAACAATTGTAAGCAGAGGCCCATATTCATGATAAGACAGAACAATTGTAAGCAGAGGCCCATATTCATGATAAGACAGAACAATTGTAAGCAGAGGCCCATATTCATGATAAGACAGAACAATTGTAAGCAGAGGCCCATATTCATGATAAGACAGAACAATTGTAAGCAGAGGTCCATATTCATGATAAGACAGAACAATTGTAAGCAGAGGCCCATATTCATGATAAGACAGAACAATTGTAAGCAGAGGCCCATATTCATGATAAGACAGAACAATTGTAAGCAGAGGCCCATATTCATGATAAGACAGAACAATTGTAAGCAGAGGCCCATATTCATGATAAGACAGAACAATTGTAAGCAGAGGTCCATATTCATGATAAGACAGAACAATTGTAAGCAGAGACCCATATTCATGATAAGACAGAACAATTGTAAGCAGAGGCCCATATTCATGATAAGACAGAACAATTGTAAGCAGAGGTCCATATTCATGATAAGACAGAACAATTGTAAGCAGAGGCCCATATTCATGATAAGACAGAACAATTGTAAGCAGAGACCATATTCATGATAAGACAGAACAATTGTAAGCAGAGGCCCATATTCATGATAAGACAGAACAATTGTAAGCAGAGGCCCATATTCATGATAAGACAGAACAATTGTAAGCAGAGGCCCATATTCATGATAAGACAGAACAATTGTAAGCAGAGGCCCATATTCATGATAAGACAGAACAATTGTAAGCAGAGGCCCATATTCATGATAAGACAGAACAATTGTAAGCAGAGGCCCATATTCATGATAAGACAGAACAATTGTAAGCAGAGGCCCATATTCATGATAAGACAGAACAATTGTAAGCAGAGGCCCATATTCATGATAAGACAGAACAATTGTAAGCAGAGGCCCATATTCATGATAAGACAGAACAATTGTAAGCAGAGGCCCATATTCATGATAAGACAGAACAATTGTAAGCAGAGGCCCATATTCGTGATAAGACGGGCACATTCATTCATAATTCCCACACGGAAGGTAACTCTGTCAAAACTCATCTCATTTTGGATGAGTCATAATCCACTGGTTTAAGCGCTTCCTCTTTTTAATTTTAGAGACTGGCATAAATCCCGAATATGTGTCAACTGAAATACTGAAAATTCCAATGTATTTTAGAGTGTATAGCTTTACAACTCCACACAAAAAAAATCTAAACTTTTCAGCACCTCTTTTACAACTACTGTAAAGTTTCAGTTGTTTGGGGGATATTAATATGGAACAGCTCAAGGGTAGCTAGTTAGCTATCTGTGGACTTGTTTTTCCCACCTCTCTCTGTTTGAGATTCCTGCCAGCCCAGGGGTAGAGCAGCCTCAGCCTAGTGAAGGTCCCCTGAGAGCCCCGGGGCACACCGGAATTCGCACGCTCGGAACAGTGGCCAGCCACCAGAGACTGGTATCTCACACCAGCAGGCCAAGGGAGACTGGCATGTTCTCAACTCCCCACGGCACCACCTTGGGCATCCTGGACTCATAGCACCGCTCTGAGTGGGCTCAGAGCAGCTCCATGGGGCCCTACCCTGGGGATAGCTACCATCATTCACACACACAGACCAACTGCCATTCATAAAACAACTCCACTGAATGCATAGTCTTATCGGCATCCTATTTCTAACATCACAGCTTGTTATAGTAAGCCTATTGATGCAGGCTAACATCTAATTGGACAATTTCGTAAAGAGCAAGCAGGCACACACTCGTGTTCTTGCCTGAGGTATCATCTTTGACCTAACCTGAATGGAAGGCATGTCCTTGTTATACTCTCTCAGCCTGAATCCCCACAGGAGACAAATCACAAACCAGCACATAATAATAAAGGTGCATGTCAGATTACAAATCATACAGAAAGTCGACTGAAAAAAAAAATCTGTATTCTCAGCCTAGTTTAAAACTATATTAATGTGTCAAAGTGTACAACCACAGACAGGACTACTATAAATACCCGCTGGTCCTGTTTCTTGTCCACTGCTCCCCCTGCTACCCCCATCCCCAATACTCCCCTGTACCTGGAGCACATTAGGCAGGAGTTATGAGGTGCCAGCCAGGCTGTGATTAGATGTCATGGCTGTCTCTCTGCTTAGACAACACTGATAGACAGATTTCAGGGGAAATGCGTGTGATGCTATTCCCTGCAAGTGGCAGCCTCCATCGCAATCTGTCAATCATAGAGGATGAGGCCAGACAGGCCCACCGTCCTCCAAATAAAGCCTGTCCTTGTCTGGGCCTGCTCTCCTCCTCTTCTACACATATTCCTTAGACTTAAGAATCTACAAATGTCTGATATGCTGTTGTATGAATGTATTACCTGACAGATAGTAAAATCTACAAACTATCTGAGCATTAGATAGTATGTGCATGCTTTCAGACAATACTAGCAGTGTTCAGCAGGCTGTCATCTCGGTGAATCCACAGAGCTGCAGTACACTCTGTCAGCCAGCCTGATATCTCTGGAGACGGTCTCTCTTGCTGAGGGTGGAAGAGAGCAGCCTCTCTTTCCAGGCTGCTGGGTAAAATAGCATTTGGGGAAAGGTAACATTCCCTCTCTATGCTGTCAAGGAAACATTTTTCCTTCTTATTTCTGGCCATGATCTGCAGCTTATCGCATGTTATCTGTGTGTGTGTTCACAACGCATGTGTGGCAACAGCAGGAGGAGGATGCTGGGATGCTTTGCGGCCCAGGCAGTCTCCTCTCCTCAGTGACTCAGCTTCTGGCGCGCGCGCGCGCGTGCGTGTGCGTGTGCGTGTGTGTGTGTGTGTGTGTGTGTGTGTGTGTGTGTGTGTGTGTGTGTGTCCCACTGTGCTTTCATTTAATTAAAAGGCTGGGAGGAGGGATGCAGACCTTTTTCTTAAAGGACATTTGGTGGAAAAGCCAGCACCTGCTGAGTAGACCCAAGGAACACAGATTGGCCGCTGTGGTCATCATTTTCCAAACAGCAAGCCATCAGATGGTTTAAGACCTCTTCTCAAAAGTAAGAACACTGTCCAGTTACCTTCAGTGACGTCTAAGATTTGTGTTCTAGCCCATGTCTAGCCACAATTACTGCTCACAATCTCCTGTGTTTACATTTTCCAAATAAGCAGCTTTAAAAAATTGAAATACTGTACATTCAATCTGGGATTGGAATGTGATATTACTGTTGTAACCACTCTCACTCATGCTTAGTTCATGTCATCTTTGTCTCAGCCTCAAGTCAAATACCATAATATTGTTAGGTTCTAATTTTCAAAGTACAAACTCAACAGACACTATGAAAGCTTTAAACCAAGTGTATTCTTCCCAGAGAGTCAATACAGCTGCATTGGACAAAGACATGGTTTCTCCCACGGTAGTATACAGACCCCACCTTGGATGGAGCCTCCTCGTTATCGCTACACATTGCATCCTTATTGCTAGGCAAGGAGCTGAGTGATATGGGCCTTAAACGGTTCCTCCCCTTATCAGTACCGCCACATGTGATCCTTTTCCCTCACTCAGCCCCTACCAAGCTTCATTATGGCTCCCTTCTTGTCTCTTTTATAACTAATGATTAATAAAAGTTACAGCTCAAAAGCCAAACGTATCAATATACACTGAGTGTACAAAACATTATGGACAACTGCTCTTTCCAGGACATAGACTATGATCCCTTGTTGATGTCACCTGCTAAATCCACTTCAATCAGTGTAAATGAAGGGGAGGAGACAGGGATTGTGTATGTGTGCCATTCTGAGGGTGAATGGGCTAGACAAAAGATTTAAGTGCCTTTGAACGGGGTATGGTAGTAAGTGCCAGATGCACCAGTTTGTATCAAGAACTGCAACCAGGCTGGGTTTTACACACTCAACAGTTTCCGATGTGTATTAAGAATTGTCCACCATCCAAAGGAGATCCAGCCAACTTTTTTATTGTTTTATTAAACCTTTATTTAACTAGGCAAGTCAGTTAAGAACAAATTCGTATTTAAAATGACAGCCAAACCCTAACCCGGACGACGCTGGGCCAATTGTGCTCCGCCCTATGGGACTTCCAATCACAGCCGGTTGTGATACAGCCTGGAATCGGGAGCCCCAACTTGACACAACTGTGGGAAGCATTGGAGTCAACATGGGCCAGCATGCCTGTGGAATGCTTTTGACACCTTGTAGAGTCCATGCCCTGACAAATTGAGACTGTTCTGAGGGCAAAAGGGGGGTGTGCAACTCAATATTGGGAAGGTGTTCTTAATGTTTTGTATACTCAGTGTAGTACACTGTGCAAACCCTGGAGAAAATGTAACACTCCAGCTATCTGTATAGTTGCCTGCAGCAGAGCGCTTTAGAGGGAGGTGTAGAGAGAGGTGTCAAGAGCAGCTATAGCTAAACAGAGAGAGCTGCTCTGGTACACCACCGTTTTCTCAGATATGGCTTAATCCAGGTATCTGCTTGCCTGTGGAATATCTGTGAAAACACTTACCTATACCACCAGAGGGAATGCTCAGGCTAATTCCTCTCAGTGGCAGACAGAAACATATTAATACATCTACAGGCTGTTCCTTCAATATACTGTAGTCAAAGAGGATTCAATATGTATCCCCACTTAAACAGTTTCCCCATGGCCAGAGGAGGTTTAACTGCACCCTGTTGATGGAACATACAAACAGACACTGAAGGTCAGATATGACAAACTCTCCCTGGATATGGCTGATTCCATGCTCAGAATATTAACATGGGCCTTTTGCACCCCTGAGTACAAGCACACACACACACATGTATGCAGGCACGTACACACAAACACGCGAGCAGATGTGGCTCACACACACACACACACACACACACACACACACACACACACACACACACACACACACACACACACACACACACACACACACACACACACACACACACACACACACACAGAGTTGAAGCCTGACACGTTCAGAGGGATTGAACAGTACGCCCCCATGGTGAGTTCACAGTGTGATTTTCTGGTATTCAAGGGCTAGTTGGTAAGGAGGCTGATGTATGTGAGGATCTTGCAAAGATTGCATCATGTTTGTCTGAAAGCATTTGCAATACGTGTTTATAAGTTCTTCAATTGGAACTTCAAGTCCTCTCTGTAACACGAAAGTAATGTCTTCATTCTAAGAGCAGAAATGAAACAGAAAACATAGAAGCTCACAGAGAACTCTGCCCCTGCCTGTCTCAGGTGCCACTCACTGTCCATGGTTGTGTTAGAGATACACACCTCTGACTGGATGCCCAGCAGCCACACCAACTGCCATCTCTCACTCTAAACACGTCACATATACAAAGCTTTCCCTGCAAGTTGTAAAGACCTGTGCTATATATCTGTGCAGAATACCGGCATCCTTTATTAATAAAAAAAATGAACAAAGAAACCAATACAGCAACAAACTATCGCTATGTCACCCTGACACTTTAAAGTCACTCTGATGTTTGACATAGCAAAATATAAATGACCACAGAACAGCATTTTTCACCCAAGAAAATGGAACCGAACCATTATACAACAACAGTGACATCTCAGCCTCCCACAGTCATCCAAAATAGATTTAAAGGGGTTCAAAGGTTTTGAACAAAACAACCAATATCAGTATAATCATGATTTTGCGTTGTGTTATGCTAGCACGAATGGTTGGGTAAGCACTGACTTCAAGGCTGCCGTTACAATAGGCAATGTACGCACCCACAAAACCACACAGGTTTAGAGAGGAACAGATCATAGTGAATGCGTAAACCCTGGCTGTGAGACACATCACATCTTATTCACGGTGTCTGTTCAGCTAAAGCCCTGTCTTCCATCTTGCTCCAGAGGGAGAGATCACACAGAGCCTTGATTCTTTTCAACCCGGTCTCAGGTGGAGGCGAGGTGGCAGCAGGAGCGTTAGTGTTAATGCCGCTGGAGAGAACACAAAGCTCTGACTCAATGCACAGCTCGCCTCTGATTGCATTGTGCTCACATGCAGCTTCTTTAAATCAAAACTTGGAAAGAGTCTTCATTGCCTATTTTCTTTTAGTTTTGGGTACATTGTTCCCCTTCATCTATTGTGGTGCCATGCAAGGGGCATACCAATGCTGTGCTGACACCTGACGGGACAGGTTGGGATGTGTGTGTGTGCTTGCGTGCATGTGTGTGTGTGTATATGCATCCGTGTGTGCACATGTGCATATGCTTGCGTGGGTTCATGTGTGTACATGCATGTGTATGTGAATGTGTGTGGGGGGAAATTAGGACTTCAGTAGAAGCCTCTGACAGCCTGTCCAGCAAGGAGAGAGGGGTCAGGGATGTAAGAGGGGCTGGATATGGGTCAGGAGGCAGCTGCTGCACCACCGCTCACTGTCTGGAATCTCTCACAGAATATTAAACCACTTGGGCCTCAGGCAAGATGCTCCCTCGCCTCATTTATGGAAAACACAAAGCCATCTCAAAGGGTATTGCTATTTGATAACTCTGTCTGCATTGTGATGGAGTATGGCCATGAGCCATGAGATTTGAGTTTTGAGACAACTTGACAAAATGTGTTTTCTAACTGTTTTAAAAATCCCCTGGTTATGACATAATGACAAATCCAGTCAGCTATTGTGAGTCTACCCACTGAGCAT